>NW_024004106.1:0-18373 GCF_014805625.2 Glossina fuscipes | reverse complement strand
TAAAAATTACAACACTGGAGACTTTCTAGCGAGAAATATTTAGTTTTGCAAGCTCTGTAGCCCATGCATTTTTTTGAAAACTTCATTTTTGTGTGGGCAGCAAGTGCTTGAGTGCTCAAGCGCTTTAATTTTTGACCAAAATAGAATTCTCTTCTTAGTAGTAAAAAACGTCGTAAGTTAAGTTAGCCAAAAGATTTTAAAGATAACGTACAAAATTTGAACGGAAAGAATGAAAATGTTATGACTTGTTATGCATGGATAGTTCGAAAAGAAGGTTTCTTCGCTTCTATAAAAATGCTTCTTCACGTTCAATAATTCCTCCTCATTATTTGAGCTCAAAAGGATTTCCTTTCCTGCATTTATCCAAAACATAATCGAACGTTTTCAATTTGACCCATTGCCAGATGACAATATAATATATGCTCTAGTACGCGTATTCAGAGTCATCCTAAATTTTCAATTTCTTGGCAGAAGTGATAAAAGCTGATTTCTTCTCAACGATGAAGCTAAACTATACACATTTCTGCTTGATCGTAAACACTTCTAATGGATTTGAAATTTCTGATCAGAGAAGTTGCGAATAAGCAAGGTTCAGATTAGGCTATAACTTTGCAGCAGGTAGTCCGTTTCAGCCATGTAGTTTTTTCGGAGCCAAACTTTCAACGAAAAAAAAGAACAGTTTTCTCAGGTTATGGATTTTTTCCCACATCTACTAGAAGGTCCCAAGCATCTAAGTTAATTCAATAAAAAAAAAAAAAACAATCAAAAAATCTACATTGACCCAAATTAAACACGATACCGTAAACTACAGACGTATATTCTTGAAAAGCGTAAATAACGGAACCGACGCGTGTTTACCTAAAGTATAAAATGATCCCGAATTATGTTTTTTATGTGGCTGCTGTCAGTTTAATTATAAATTCGATTCCTGTCGACAAATATCTGCCAATTATAAATCTAAGCTGTAATAATCTCTTCTCTTTCGACATGAATGGTGTGTTGGTGTATTTGCTTTGCGTGCGGGTATAATATAGTAATAGGTTTGCTAAATATTACCATAACACTATGTACTCTTATGTGGCTTAGTGCAAGGGGTGCAAGGCCGGGCTTATCATAAATCTCTTGATACGACTTAGTGCATTTATTTGGAGATAATTGAAGCGAATAAGCGAGTACTTTCTATCATAGATTCGATCTTAATAAAATACGTATTTTGTTTCATAGTTAATGTACTATAAATTTTTGTAATCATTGATGTGTAGATGTCATAATCTATCGGAGTATATGAAAATCGCTGAAAAGGTTAAGGAATTCTTTCATAACGAAGGCATTCATTCAACAACTATTCAACCTGAATTTGTGGAATTGGATTCTGTTTGTTTGATGTCGGATGGCACTTCAAGTCTCAATATGAGCGGTTCCGATTGCTGTGCCTTAGATTGTCCGCCTACAACAGATAATGGCTGCGTGAAGGCTACTTGTTGCCAAAATAATAATAAATTACTGGTAATAGAAAAGTTCATTATAATCAGCGAATGCGCAATTATTTGTTTCTTAACAAAAAGTTATTATCATTTGCTTAGAATCAGCTGCCTTCTCCCACCAGTTCACCGTATATGTGTCGGCAACGTAACTCTACCCGCAATCATGCCAATGATATCGAGGCTGGTTCATTGCTAGAAACAGTGCCAACAACAGGAATTAACGATTCACCGCCAATTGGATCAGGAGGAGTAAGTGGTTGTGGCGACGGTTCGAATATGGCGCAGCCAAATGGTGAAATTGTTTGACAACATTCACAAAATTTATTGCCAAAAACCTCAGTATCTATGAAATCATTGTCATCATCAATATATCAGCAAAGCAGTTATTATCAGCAGCAGCAGCAGCAGCAGCAACAACAACAACAACAAAAACAACAAATGCATAATCGTTATGTAAAAGATCAACAACAAAAACAGCATCTACAACCAAAGGTAAAAAGCCCAACTGAAACTAACAGTGAACTGCCAGGGGAGAATGTTGCTAACGAAGATGATTACTTTATGATAACTTCTGAGGCGTTATTAACGCCACCATCCCCATCCACAGCATGTGACAACAGAAATGAAATGTTCCAGTCACCTGAGAGCAACGGTACAACGATCACTGCTCAAAGGAGGCACACATTAAGTTTACGTGCCGAACAGCACAATCATGAGCAAGTAGAAATATCAACTGCCACCTTTAGAACAAATGATGAAGTGGCCCTGTAACCTTAAAATCATTTCATAATTTTCCATATTACAATTGCTACGATTATTATTGAATCATACACACACGTACGCATGCATATAGGAAACTTAATAGATGACTTTCATTTTATAATCAATCAACCACCAATAACAAACAATACCATTCTTCCTCACACCACCTACCCCCACTTAAATAAACCCATTGATGACCAAATTTAATTTCAATTTTTTGTACTCGTATGGATGGAAATTTCAAAGGAAATTTCTTCTAATGTCAAACACAAACAAGAAAATTATAACACAGTTTATATATATATTCTTTTTTTGTTTGTTTTTTTTTTTCTTTTTTTCTCCATTATACATTATAGAACAAATTTAATGAAGACAAAAATTAATATACAAAAACACAATTCTAGGTAATGATTATATTGTTGATGACTATACCGTAAAAAAAAAAAAAAAAAAAAAAATTGAAAAGACGAAAAGTTTAAATCAATCCTCCTTCCTCTCTTTGTCTGATGCGAAATTATTTGAAGTTATTATAAAAGGCAAATAAATTCTTGCAGAAAAGTTCCTTTTTTCTTTCCTGATTGATCTGTTGCTTTATCGTAGAATCTTCGCTGTAGAAATTTAATTGAAATAACTTTTTTATAGCGTTAAATAATCAATGTGAAGTCTCTTTAAAATTCTTTTAAAAAGCAAGTTTATTAGATGAATTTATTGGCGCTTGTGTGTATTGTTAGCCGCAAGTGTTTTCGCAAAATGCTGTGTTTTTCTTTTTTTTTTTTTCATATATTAATTTATATTATTTACAAACAATACGAAAATGCTAATGTTATCTATAATTTAAGCAAATTATATTATATTTGTATATGTAAAGAAGAATGTTGCAACAAAAGAGCCGGATTTGCGATGTCTAATAAAATGAAGAAGTTCAACTTTCGGAAAAAGGAGGAGATATCGTTGCAGATTTATAAAATCTAATTAAGAATGTTGTTGAGTTTGATTTTGGCCTGATGATCCGCACTGACACGGTGACACGGTCCTAGTTAGGGCTCGGGAATGAAAAATGATAACAAATGAACGTAAATCCCATGTGTAATTGACTTATCCAACTCATTCTGTTCTGAAAAACAGACTCGCAAGCATATAAACCGATACTTTCGATAAAAATGATCCATTAAAAAAACATCGTTAATGTACGTAAGAGTATTATTTCATAAGAGTAGAGGAGGAGCAAGCACAGGCGGCTTCTTGCATTCTCAGTGAAATCCTGCAGTCGAATGATTTAAACATTCAACCAAGTTCAAGAATAATTGAAAGCAAAAGAAAATCAACATTTTTTAATAACATATACAAGAATATATTCCCTTTCCCAAAAAAAAAAAGAAATATATTTATTATTATTATTATTATAATACTAAAATAAAAAAGCCTCCTCCCACCGTGTTCTCTTTTTGTTTTTATATGGATATCGAACATTTGGATAAGACAAAGCCGTTTCTTGAGGCTTCAGTGAAGCGCGGAAAATCTCTACTTATTTTACGCTCGCGCAAATACGAATAAACATAGATAAAGGCACGCTAAATATAAATATGAAATGTCTTTTACGTGAAAAAAGCAAAAAACCTGTTAGGGCCATGTATATATTTGAGGTTTCTTCTAAAAATTTATATATGAAATTATATACTTCGAAATATGAAATATTAAATGATAGAGTATAAACTAAGTCGAATTATTGGGAAAATGTGGAGCTTTCGCCATCTGCATCTTCAATTTGAATATTATAAACAGCAAGATGAAGAAAAATGATGCCACGCTAAGGCATCCTTCCATACACTCAATGGACCTTAGCAGTTTTTTTCGGCTTCCTCTACTCTAAAATTCGTTCGGTAAAATGTGTAGAGAAAAACTCACATATGCTTTAGACCGAAAGAAATATTAGGTACTTGCAAGACTTTTAATCAGCGACTTCTACAAATAAAAATGCGAAAGAAATTGGAAATATCAGCGTACATAACAGTTGAATTCGATGTTTTTGATCTTCGTCTATATAAAATAACTGTTTTGCGTTTACTATTACCGATTTATTCAGCGTACACTGACGCTGATCATGAAGCCCTCAAAATTGCATTATCGCCATTCATTTTTGTTTGTTGTTTGATTTGAAAATATCTGCTGACGGATGTCATTAAACGCTTTTCGAAGCTTATGGTGATGCTGTTCCATCGTATTTCAATAATCGGTTTTGTTTCAATGATTTAAAAGTAGTGATTTTGATGTCAATGATAAAAAAGGACCAAAGACGTTCGAAGACAGTGAATTCCAACACTTACTGACCGAAAATCCAACTGCAACTTTCGAACATGTTAGCAGAAATGCTAATTTGACATTTTGCGGTAATAGTTGTCCAGGATATACTGTTAAAAGTCGAATTGGAATTTCTACCGCATCCACCAGACATGGCGCTTTCTGATTGTCACTTCTTCAGATCGATGCACCGTGGCTTGGATGGCACAGAGGTTCGCAATGTCTGGTGGGTGGATCGTTGTCAACGAATAATCAGAAACGAATGGGGGAGAGATATGTGACTTCGCTGATATACGGAAATTATCCGTCTTGCAGACAATATTACAAAAGTAAATGAAAAGAAATGATGATGATTAAAATCTGGCATGATGGAGCGCCAAAATATTAAAGAAAAGTTTAAAGTGATTTTTACTCATTTTTGATAGATTTCGTTTTTTGTTAGATTTATCATTTTTGAGTTTTTTTTTTTTTTCTTTTCTTGTTTATGTGATACCCAACCATCGAGATCCTTTTTATAGCCTGCTCTTTTCAAATGATTCCAAACTGTCATGTGGTTGATGTTTAGTGCCTCCGCTATTTCCTGACAGCTTGCGTGTCGGTCTTGCTGCACTAATTGCAAAATATCATCGACTTTTTCAGTGACGGGCCTACCAGAGCGATATGCATCTTTGACATCGAAATTTCCGGAACGGAATCGAGCGAACCATTCCTGGGTTCTTCGTTCACTCACGGCATTCTCGCCATACACTTCACAAATTTTTCGGCATGTTTTTGCAGCGTTTTTACCTTTTTTGTAGTAAAAAAGCATTACATAGCGTATTTCTTCAGATATTCCACTCATTTTCAAATCAATATAACTTTTTACAAGAATATAGAAATTAGAAAACTATCTTCACAAAAAATGTAAGCTAAAATGTAATCTTTAAAGCACTTGTTCGCTTGAGACAATCAGGATGGGTGTTGCCAGACATATAGGCGTCAGCACCATCTAGTGGCAAAAACCCGCGGAGACTTCTTATATGACTTAATATGTACGTTTAAAGACTTTGCATATTTTTTCTAAATTTTATTATTTTTTGTAAAAAAATACAAAAAAAAAACGACATATTTACATACATATACAACGGTGTAAAACTCGCCCTTATTAATTAAATTATAAAGTTTGGAAATTTTTGCTGCTTAATGCTTACATAAAGTTGATGCTATAAATTTCCATCAATGTTATCATCATTAGTTTCCTCGACTATGGCCTCATCCCAGGGCCCATGTATGTTGTATTTGTGACGTTGTTGCCTAACAAACAAATATGGGCAGATGAAATTTATGAATACAATTAACGCTGCATAAACACATAAAACATTTAAAGAAACAAATGATAATGCAATACAGCATGCAACAAAAATAGGTATTAAAAAGTATGGCCGCCAATATTCTCTTATAACGATAGGGTAGAGGACAAAAAATACCGCCGATTCAACGAGCAAAACAAAAGCATGGTATGAGGTAGGAAGACGTGAGGCCAAACATATAGAACCGAATATAGCAGCATTTAATGAAATGGCTTTTGATACCATAGCCACCGACAGACCATAGTCGCAGAATATTAAATTCAAAACCATAACAAAGAACGTCATCGAAAATATGGTATCGGTGGAAATGGCATACGTTAGCGTGTGCAAAACTGGAGCAAATAAATAACCAAATAAGAACACAGCCAATAACGTTTTAGAATCTTCCAATATGCAATGCAAATTCAAGTTTCTACCGTGACAGCATAAATAACCAATTATGGTTATTATAAAGCTTGGCCATAAGACTGTGGTGGGTCCGACTCGTTCACTGTACAGCATATAAAAAATAATTAGAAAGCCCGTTATGCAGGATATTTGGTTATTTAATATGGTTACACCTTGTATGGCTTCGCCTAATGTGAAGAAACGCACATGTAAATTAGTCTTCAAGTCCTTCAGGAAGCTGGGATCTGTATAATTATCTTCATAGTCAGAATTTTCGTATAGATTCTTACGCCAGGGCTTGCGCTTGGTTGTCATTTGATATTATACTGCTGCCTTTAATTATATTTATTGCAAACAATTTTGTCGAATTACAATTAGAAAGCCTTCGCTGTTACTTTACTGTTTGTATTATCATCTGGTGTTGCTTTTACAGCAACAAAACAAAAATAATAATATCGTATTTAATCTAAGTCAGAGATGTCAAACGAAATATTAAAATTGAGAACACAAACACCAATGAAAAATTTTCATACTAAAAGGAAACAACTAATACCAATTACTTTTTACGGTATCAATGCCGTTTTCAAAACAAATTTGTAAAATTCGAAAAACGACTAAGCTGCAAAGGGATGCATGATTTTGCAATATATTTTTTTGTTTGATTGCATTCATTTGATTAAAAGAAAAAACTTCATTGAGACTTTGTTGGAACGACCGAAAGATCACTTGTTCCCATTATAACGGCATATACATTCAGAAAATAAAGAAAAGGGCCAAGCTTAGATGATCAAAGGATCAACGGAAAAGATCAAAATAAAGGCAAAAATTAAAGACAATGCCTGGCTTTATTGCGCGGCCAGTACACGCACATGAGATGCCCAAATACAAACATTAAGAGTCTCGCAAGATTACGCCAGACGGATTACTAATTATTAACAAGATATCTTGGATCACCACAAAGACCGAAAATGACCAACCTCCGAAGATATCAACGATTCGCATTTGGCCTGTTTATTGGAAATGAACACGTATGTGTGTGCGAATGGTCATTTTATTATTTTCGTTAGTCTAAGTCAAACTTGTCTGCGTAAGAAAGAATATGTACGTGTGCATATAAATGTATGTTTAACTTTCTAGCATTTACTTCTTCCGCTACGGAACTTCAACCAGGCTCCATCCCGTCGAAAAAAGTAAAGAATACAATCGAAAACAACTGGGAATGTTTTGGTTGAATAAGGATTTGTAAACTCCCTACCCTCGTCTTATAAAATTTGCCTATTTTCGTGGTAAAATACCAAAGATTGTACGTCGTTGCCATGCAAAGGTATGTTTTTCATGGATTCTTCATGTGATAAGGGATTATGAACTGACGTTATCAAAGTTTAATAAAAATAAACGTGTCAATTAACTTCTTATTCTTCATGTACTTTCATTATAAAGAACACAATATGACACTTTGTTGTCGTATCAAGGATTACTTCTTATGAGAATTCCGATAACGGAAGCAGTCCAAAAAATGGACATACGAGAATAAAATTTTCCGTACTTAATTTCTAGATCAAATTAACACTATAGGCGAACTTTTTCTATGAATTATTAAAAATTGTATCTTTTTGCCGTCTAAAGGTTTGCTTTTCGTACGGATAAAAAGGAAGCTCAAAAGATTGTCTTATTTTGACGTAAAGTTCTCATATCCGTTTACTCTGGGGTTAAGGATCATCGATTTCTGTCGAGAAATTTTGAAAATTAGACATCATTTTTATATAACGACGTCTTCCTTGGGATAAAGCATGTGGTAAAGCATTCTGCTACAAAATTGCAGCAGACAGACAAACAGCCGAGCTTAAATCGTTCCAGAAAATGATTCTGATTTGATCGATATAACAAAAGGTAGACCTATCTGAAGCTCACTCGAAATAACAGCGCAACAGTTGAATGAATTCATTGCAACCATGCATAAGCTTGGCAACCGACATGCTAACAATACAATATTATTTCAAACAAAAAATTAGATATTAAAAATGAAATGTTAGTTTAAATACGACATAGGTAATTCACGCATATTAAGCAAAGTTGCTTTAATAGACTTCAAAGAGTCTGATAATGAGAATAAGTGATAGACATCATTTAGGTTTCTGCAAACAACTCTGAGCGGGTTAAACAGCTCATAATTACATTTACATTGACTAAGCTTAATCAAGGTAAAGTGCCTATTAAAACTTATCTCACCAAGTAATGCGGGCGAGTCAATAGTACCATTTATTACTTTGATTAAGAAGGAAACCCCAAGAACAAATCTGCGTTTCTCAAGTGACGGTAAAGATAATAGAAGCAACTTATATTCATAGAGTGGAAGAGAGGCAATCACAACCCAAATTGCTAAGGGCAAAGAGTAAGAATTGCTTCTGAACAAATTCAATTGTATCTACATTGCACCTATAGAAAGGAGGCCACACAACAGAGGCATACTCAAGTATGGGCCTAACCAAACACATGTACAGCCTTTTCCGAATATAAGAATCATCGAAATCTTTGGACCACCTCTTTACAAAACCAAGCGCGGACCTAGCTTTGCTTAACGAGAGCTCAATACGCAATTTAAAACATAACCTACGGTCAAATAGGATACCTAAATCTGTGAACGAATCGACGTCCTCCAACTTATGCGTATCAATGAAGTACTGAGTAATGAATGACTGCCTTCTTGAGAAGGAAAGCTTCTTGCATTTATTTAGATTTAGTTTCAGAAGATTCAAAGAGCACCATACAACCAAATTATTCAAGTCACTTTGAAGCTGATGTGTTTGCGATTCTACAGAAAAGCAAGAAAACAGTTTCACATCATCAGTGTACATTAAGATCTCGTTAGATTTAATCACCGAGGACAAGTCATTAATGTATAAATTAAATAAAATGGGTCCTAAGTGGCTGCTTTGACGTACGCCAGACGTCATGGGGAATTCATCCGAGGTAATGAAGTTAAACCAAACCCTGAATGACCTATTGTGCAGATAAGAGCCTATCCATTTCAATACACAGAAAGGGATGCCAGGGTATGGAATTTGAAGATGAGTAGTCTATGGTTAACCAAATCAAACGCTTTGCTAAAATCAGTGTATATGACGTTAGTGCGAGAGCCAATAAAAAAAGCCTTGAAAACATGAGAAGTAAATTCTAGCAGATTGGTGACCATAGATCTTCCTTTTCGAAAGCTATGTTGGAGAGGAGAAATATACGATTTGATGGCAAAGGCCTTATGCTGAGTCATAATTCGCCCGAAGAGTTTAGGCTAGATAATCAACTTGGCAATGCCTCTGTAGTTCTCTACAAGTTGTCTACTTCCACTTTTGTGAATAGGAATAAGGGAACAAGTCTTCCAACACAAAGGGAAAGCACCTAAATTCAAGGACTTGTTAAATATCTTTGAGATAACACCGCATAGCTCGCCACCACAAGATATTAGTACACATGATGGAAATCCATCAGGTCCAGGCGCACAATTATATTTTAGAGAGAGAAATAGATAGTTTGTTGACAATTTGAAATTAGCAGTCGAAAAGTTTTGTTGGAAGTATTCCGCAAAGACATTTGATGTTTCAATATCATCCGAGGACTCAGAGCCATTAAAAGAAACATGCGAGGGATTTATAGAGATTTTTCTTTTGGAATTAACGAATTTAAAGAAGTATTTAGGATTAGCGAAGAGAAAGGATTGAACAAACTGAAGGTATCTGCTTGATCGGAACAGATGCAGAAATAGCTTTAATTTTTATATATTGTAGAACGACGACAGTAAGCTATCAATACTTCCAACTGAGAAATCAAGCATAATATGTGAAAGATTGATTTAGTATTGAAACATTGATTTTATGGAAATCATAAAATTTATTTGAAAAAGTCGAATTTGGAACGTTATGGAAGCTCAACAAACCAACATGCTTGTAATGAAAAGAAATACCCAATGCTGGATGATAAGGATCCTCAGGTAAACTAAAAGAAAGACAACGATTAAGACAAATCACGGGAAAATTGACAGAGCAAAGATCAAGCAGTCTACAATTGTAATTAGGTGTACCGTTGTATTGAACTAAGTTATGATCGAATAATTCATCCGCTCTACCAGATGTTGAAGTAGAAATCAAACAGCCAGAACTGTCACTGTAGCACCAAGTGACTTGAGGCAAATTGAAGTCACCCAATGCAATGACTGCATCGGTAGAGTTGGATTGCTTGGCTACTTTGCAAATGAGGGTGGCTTGTTTCTTATATATGGAGAAATCGGAATTTTGGGGGAATATAGGAAAAGATCACATATAAGCGTTTATTAGAGCATTTCGCTCGAATAGAGATAAATTCAACGTCGGGAGTAGTGGGAAATTCAATTGAATAGGAGGAGACTGCCGCAGATATGGCAGTTAAAACACCACCACCATTGCGATAGAATCGATCATTCCTGAAAACCTGAAACGAATTATGGAAAAGTTCCAACGAATGTAGGTCAGGCTTTAACCAAGTTTCAGTGAAGGCCAAACACTGAATTAAGGAAAGTAGAACGAATTTACTATTCTGATTATTACTTTTAGGCGATGACGCCTGTGTAGATTGAGTGACGCCAATGAGAGGAGGTACACTTGCCACTTCAGCATAGCTCGAACCAGAAGGATTTCCCGGCATATTTGTAACTTTTTTGTTACCGACCGACTCAACAATAGCAGAAACGCTAACGTTCTTTGTAGATTTTGGAGAAATCGCTACCTTGCACCAAGGAATCGGACTTAGGAGAACTCAGAGGTAACAAACCACACGCTACGCTACGAGTTGTACTTTTGCTAGCTTGGGAAGAAGGTGAGTGCGCAATATAACGACACTCATCAAACCTAGTCTTAATTATTTCAAAGTTTTTCTCATAGAAGATAAATATAGTTCATATAAGTTAAATTCACACTTTATTTTTTTATAGTTTTTTATAATTTAGAAACAAATAAACCCAAAAAACTAAGAAATACACTAAGAAATTTAAATATTTCTTGCACAGAATTAAAACGCGACATCAACACGCAAGTAGAGTTGCCAAACTAGTATATATATATATCTATATAAATATATGTTGTTTGAAAAATTGTGAAAAACTCAAAAAGCTGCCACATTCACCTGTTTTACCGTTGGAATTGGAACACAGGTATGCAGTGTAAAAGCATAAAAAACATGAAAACGAAAATTAACAGTAATCTCTAAAGGCACAATACAAGAATTTTAAAACTAACGGTAATTAAATTTTCGTAAATAATAGAGAGATTTCAAAATTGTCGAAAATATATCAATCTTTAGCAATTAATTTTTGAAAACCAAAAACTGTACTATTTGAATAATTTACTATATTTTCCTTTTAATCTTTGTTTAATATTTACGCAAATGTTCACATCAGATCAGACATTAAAAATATATATTTTTAACAATCGAAAAAAATAAAATGTTTTTGCATACATTCTTATATTAACTTTATTAACAAGTTCCTAAAAACTTTTGTATTGCACAACAATTATTTTTCACTCCTTGAGCACAAACAGTCCTTTAAATTGTATTTATAGGTATTTGCTTGGTTGCAAGGTACTTTATACCGCTTTATAGTTTTTATAAATATTAAAATTGCTTCATTTAAAAAACTTGCTATTCACAACATATATTTTTGGTAAAGTACTCAATAGAGAGATAGAGAGGTACAAAACAAACCCGAAAATGTACATTTAATCAGCGCAGTATTAATGTAGTATGTAGACACGTTCATTACTTCGTTTGCTTTTAAAATTCGTACAAAATGCAAAAATTTACAGGCAAATGCCTGCCATTGCTATCAGCAAAAGTAAGGTGGGATAATTGACGCAATTGTGGAATTATCGTAACGCATCTAGAGTAAAGGCAAAAATACTACGATTTTAATAGGCCTGATATGTATATACGTGCAGATCTTATGTTAAAAAACATATGTATGGATTCATACATGTGCATAGCACGATCAATAGTGAAAGAGGAGAAGCGAACATTCATCGTTTATAGTGGAGTAGGGTAACTATATAGTAGTCGTGTTTCGTCGACTACAGCATTTTTATTTGTTTATATTTTGTGAGTAATTGCAAGAAATAATTAAGTAATAACTTCTGGAGTTGTGTTGAAAACTCCCTCTACAATATTATATACAGCTTATATATAAATACATATATATGTTAATGTGTGATTTTTTTGAACGCCTAAAATATTTATGAATATTTATTTATTTTAATTCTACTTATACATGAAACTCAACTAAACAAATAACAGTCGAGTTCAAGTGAAGTATATAAATTCTTAGCCAGTTTTAAAGTGGGAATGCATCTGGACGTGCCCTTCTGGTCATCTGTCTATCGATTCGCCTGTTCAACTGCGTAAACCTTCTCCCGTTCGCAAAAATGAATATGTTGCCTACAAACTTGCGAAAGAATTTGAAAGTAGACCAAACTTTGCTTATCATGTTTTCTGCTTGTTAATCGTAAAGTATAACATATAAATTTCCACTTTTATTCTGAAAAGAGAGAAAACCAGCCGCGCCCACCCACTATTGTAGAGTACGAAGAAGTAGTTCTTTTCCTTTTTTTTAGTCTTTTCCAGGATTACGGTGATGGGTATACAAGGGTCGGTCGGTTATTTGCAAGGGAAACCTTCTCAGTTTATGTTGTATAGTGGCCATGTTCATTCGAACCATTTTCAATATCAGCCTACGTGTAAGAGTCTTTCATGTCTGTGTCTAACTTGAAGCCAATGTATGTGTGCATTGTTGCGGCTAGGAGACAAATGTTTGGCAGACAGATGGACATGCTTAAATCGATTCAGAATATGTTTTTGATCAAGAATTTAAAAGAATATAGTTTATGGGATTCCTGAAGCTTTCTTCTGCATGTTGTGAAGTCTGTGACAAAACGAACATATCTCCATCCTTCAGTTGTGGATATAGAAAACAAACACATTTTCCCTGATTTCGATTTATAGCATATGCAATTTATTTATTATAGGGATTTTATGAAATACATACATATATGTATATGATATTTACGTTATCTGCAATTTAAAAGCTTATGAATACATTTTATTTAATAAACAAATGCCCACACTACCCCTCGTTTCTAATTTTTTTTTTTTTTTCGCTTTTTTAGATTATTTACATGATTCTCATTTAAATTTATTCCCGATGTTTGCAGTCCAAGAAGAGTTGGGCTTCATTCTGTTAATAATATAAATTAATTAATTATTAAAAAGAAAAAATTTAAAAAATAAAATTGGGTTTAACTCACTTGCACGAATCTAAAGATTTCCATTAACATATCATTTGACGATTTGCAATTGCCGGGTTGTGTATCGAATGCGTTTCCTGAACGTTTACCCCAACCCGGAGAGAAAGTCAACTGACATTCGACACAAGTTAGAATCAAAGCGAAGAAAGCAATTGCGACAATAGTACGGATGGTATACATTTTTGTTAATGAATGCTTTCGAACGATTGTGAATGCCTTTTATAGTTGACGACCAAGCATCCTTAGCTCTTAGTGTATGTTAATTGAACATCATGAGCACTTGAAAGGCTTTATGTAATTTACAATTTAATTGCAATAAATTAATTACTTTTTATTTTATGTGAGATTAGATTAGATTTCGAAAAAAATAGAGCAGTTTGCTTTTTTTGTTGACAAGAATTTTTCATATCTTCAAAATATGTTTTTATTGTATCCAATTTTCTTATCATAAATTGCTTACTAACATTGTATTAAATATATTAAATGGTATTACCTTAACCTACGTGTGTCTTTTGCAAAATATGCTTACACCTTATTATATAACAACATTGTAGTAAAAGTATTCCTAATGTTTTCAAAAGCTTTTCTGTATTTTGACCTCTTCAATCTTCTTAGGACATGCATACATATAACGTACAGTTCAAGCATTTTTTTGTTTGTTTGTGTAATTATAATTTTAAGACACATATGTAAATAGAAATTGAGCGATTTTAAGACAATATATGAAAATTATAACGTGTAGTATATTAATTGAGGATGTGTCCTTTGACAGATTAAGGCTGCTCATCAGAACTGCTGGTGCAACGAACACTTAGTTATTCAAATGTAAATTAATATCCATTGTGGCCATAGTGTAAAAACCAAACTTCTTATCGTTTAACTGACAATCGAAGACATTACGCTGAGCCAGAATATATTTACTATGTACATGTGTCATGGTATAGGAATTGGGATTACATATCTTCCATAAGGAAGTATTATGCGCATGCTATCTGTTAATACAAGGCTTTTATTTTCGAGTCACTAAAGACAGGTGCCTTCAGACAGAAACATAACACTGATATAAAGCAATTTGTCCTATATTTGATAGGAAAAAACTAACGCATTAATTGCCCTTTCCAGGCCAGAGGTGAGAACAACTATATACTACAACTACAGCATCTTTAGTTCATATGCATACATGTGAAGCCTCGACTGCAGCTGTCAAAACGCGTATGTCCGAATCATCAGTATTGTGTCGGTCCTATTTCTATACGCAAAATGGGGAACAACTCCTAGGCGAAACTTTTTTGAGAATTCTGAAGACGTCCTTTAGAATACGCCAGACACATAAGTATGTCCATCTCATATCAACTGCCAACAGAGATTTGCGATCAATCACACAAGCAAAACAATCGGTATCGAAGTGGGTGTGTTTCAATTGAACAGATTTATATAAATTTGTCTATGATGGTAAAAAATCTCTATTGATTTTTTAACTTATCGCCGAAGGAAGAAGGTACATAAGATGTTTTCTTTTGTTTAGAACATTTGAATATTCGTATTAGATTAGCGGACGAGACCAGTTTCTAATCGTCGGGTATCTATATTAGCGAATTCATACCTCCAATTTGTAACCTTTAATTTATTAACTCTTGATATATGATTATAGTGTTTGCGTATTAAGGAGGAATTGGCCCTATCGTGCCCACATTGAATCTTTATCACAGTTTATATTATTCTATATGAGAGCAGTAGTAAACATAACGATCTAAAAAATAATTAGTTTGGTCAAATGAAGATAAGTCAACAGTGTTTGCATGCATTCGCTTAATTATTGCTCTGTCACTACTAGTAGACGTTACTGATAGCAAATCGGGCAGATAATACCCAAAAACGAGTTTATCGCAAGAGAAGTTAATTTGGACCTAACGCTTAGCCATATACTCAACATATTGTCGTCTGTATATTAACAATATGTTTATTCTTTAACTGACTCTTTTATGTTCCTGCATTATTTTTCGCCAGTAATTTGGTTTTTTTCTTTTTCTTAAACACTTTCTAATTAAAGTGCGTCTACGTCATAGAAACCCTTCAAGTAGGTTCAACAGAAAATCACAGTTCTTTCAATTACTATAAAAAGCCATAGTCGCACTGATTTACCATCCACTAGTAGAAATGAATACCATACGAGTTTTTGTTCAATTTGCTTTCTTTGTTTTAATTTTGGTTTGCGTAGAATGTCAATTGACATTTTCACCGGATTGGGGTAAACGTTCTATAGCCTTTACAAGTGGCAGTAGTAAAGACTACTTTGAATCTCAAACGGGCAACTGTAAATCATCTAACGAAATGTTAGTACAAATTTTCAGGTTTATGGAAGTAAGTATGAAATGGGATTTTTAATTTTTTATTTTCAGCAAATAAATTTTATTTTAATTTTAGAATAAAGCTCAGTCATATTTGAACTGCAAAAACAAGGAATAAATCTATAAGAATTAAAGCACAAATATTCTACTATGAGGATAAGTACGGGTGGACAATGAATGTTTGAAACAAATGATATAAAATACTCTTTTTATTGTATTTAAAAATATTTCAAAAAATTAATGTATAAATTGAATAACAAAACTAGAAACTTTTCTTTTATGTAATAATACAATGATGGTCTTAATGCAATAATATGATAAGTTACTAATGTTTTAGTGTTCGCCGACGATATCAAGATCTTTTGTTCATTTAACTTAGGAAGTGACAGTTTGGTATTCCAAAACAATCTCATCGAGTTATCGGATTGGCGCGAGCATAATGCTATGACTTTCAACCGAAACCGCGCAAAAAGTTATCACTATCTGAGTCTATTCCGTTACCTGTCAATTACTATTTAGATTGTTATAGGCTTGACAATATTGTATTCTTCAATGGTTTGGATGTCCTCATACGTCTGAAATTCAGCTTTCATTTGCAGATTCTGTAGTTTGTGGCAAATAAGTCTAAATATTATTTGTTGACTCGTACTCGACTTCATGTTACGCTAATAAGATCTTTTGCCGAATATGCCATGATTGTACGGTCATCAAGTTATAATGAGTACACTGAATTTCTTGGATAAGTTCAGAAGTTTTTTTCAAGAATTGCATTATGTGGTTTGGATTGGGGTGCCTACAACGATTGTAACCTCGCTATGATAGCCGCCTTAAACTTGTTATTTTGCCGTTTCTTCTGAAAGACGCATTTGTCTTGATGTATGATTGCGTGTGATGGTTCCTTAACTTCCATAAATCATATCAGGCGTGACATTCGTAGGTAAAGTAAACCCTGGCTGTGTCCGGCCAATATTCCCCTTGATCTGATATAGAAGTTTGTCAATTTAGCGTAGTTTAATAAAATTATGACTTTTACAGATCTGCATGCATAGAATGAACTCGAGTGTTCTCTTAACTTCTTCTTATGGTCACTGTATTTTAGTAATTTTTATTGTTCTTCTTAACGATATTGTGTTGCAATACACTAGGGCGATATCCATTGGTATTTTGAAAATTGTGAAACATAACAATTTTTTTAATGCATTTCGCTGTTTTAAACTGACCCAATTGTTATTTAGTTTTAAGCTCAATGTACTTATTAAGCAATTTAACATACACTGTTTTTCCTTTAACCTTCTTTTCGTCTCCTCTTTAATTTTGTTTTATCGTTGATGTATTTTCATTTAGTTAGGAGTTCTATATAGTGAGTTATTGTCTATATGTTTAAGATTAGTATTTTTATAGTTCAGATGATATTGTAAGCGTAGCTGAGTTTACTTGGGCTGAATATTGGGTACTCGCACGTATTTGCATCAGCGAAATAGATCAGTGAAAATGATAGAGTAATGCGGATAAATTCGATGATTTTGACCTTTCCTACATAACCTAAGAATTTCCCCTTTAGTATTATTGACTTGCGTAAACAGACGCTGAATAATTATATTTTACATTTATAATTATAACCATAAATTAAAATATACACATTGTGGTTGTGGTTACATATCTTAACATTAGGGTGTATATCTAATTGGTGGTTTTGTATTTGCGTAATATTTTCTTGTAATATAAGACATGTATTTTGTAGCTTAAAGTTTATCTCTACAGTTCTTATATTAAAGTTTGTATTTGTACAATTTTAGTTGTGGTATTTCTCAGCAAGATTTTTGTGTATAATTTTACTTTTTACTAATCCATACAATCCAATATTTGTATATATAAGTGTTTAATCTTGATGGTTTTGCTTTCCTATTTCTCATTTATATAACCATATCCTCCCATTTAATATTCAAATACATTTATTCCTCATTTCGATGCTATTTATTCTTCAATAGTCTTAATATTTTTATCTTCGTTTGAATATTCCTTATATACTTTTCATATAATATTCTTCAGATATTCTTTATCTTCGTTTTATTATTCATCATATATTCTTCATATGAATATCCTCTATACTTTTTCTATCTTCTCAAATTTATTTTCTTACTTTTATGTATTCTCGGCATTCTAATTAGATCACTTTTTCCCAGAGCGTACAGCAATTGTCTTTCTAAATACTGTCAATTTTCGATTTTCGGTGCATCTTGTGTTGCAGCGACCACACCGTGATGAAATTCATATTATGAGGATGAGGACCATAATAGTTTAATTTTATTTGGTTGGGACTGCTATTTATTGATTTTGTATGCTTATGTGCATTTTTGGTAATAGCTCAGCTTTTTCTTTTTTTTTTTGTAACTTTCTTTTTTTTTGCATTTTGCTGTTAATTT
>NW_024004105.1:0-15357 GCF_014805625.2 Glossina fuscipes | reverse complement strand
TAGTGTATTTTGTACTGGAATATATTGTACTACAGTATAGTGTATTTCTTCATTGTACCGCACTATTTTGTACTGAAAATTATTGTACTACAGTATAGTATGTTTTGTACTAGAATATATTGTACCACAGTATAGTGTAGTTTGTACTGGAATATATTGTACTACAGTATAGTGTATTTTGTACTGAAAATTATTGTACTACAGTACAATGTATTTTATACTAGTATATATTGTACTATGCTAGAGTATAGTATATATACTGTATAACGTGGTATACTATGCTATACTTACACCTATTTTTCGCTAACATACCAAATTTCACAAACCATTAAAAATAGTTCTCGAGAGAAAAAGGTAAATTTTTTTTGCCCATTTGACAAGTATTTTTTTTTTTATATAGGTATTATAGGTGTCTTTGCTAGTTAAATTCGAATTTATCTTCACTCCTTTATACACCACTATGTTAGACTTATACACTTACTTGTATGGTTCGCAGAATTGAACTTGAAGCTGCTCATAATTGTATTTAATGTCAATTATTTTTTTCGGTTATGTGGTAAATTATGTAGTACACAACTTGTGTACTTATCAATTAATTGGAAAGAAAAAAAAAAACGCAATCATTTGTTATTTCATTAGCTATCAACTGCCATTAGTTAAGTTGTAAAGATTCAAAGTTCATGGAATGAACTTTTGTTTAACGTTATTTTGTTTCACTTGTAAACAAAAGCAACAATAAACTTAATAAGCTTGCAGCGTAATTAATTGCTCTTACAAATTTAATTTAAAATTTTATCAAATAGCTCACATGAACGCACACATATGCATCTATTATTAAATTTATTAACAATCATGTATTGTTTATAGCAACGTTTTAATATGAAGGTGGATAAGATATCGTTTAACCTTCAATTCATTTTATGCTGCTCAGTAATATAACCAAAATGAACTCAATGAAAGCCGGCATTGTATAGGATGGGCATAGGGAGATTTAAAAATAAAATTTGCGAATCTTTTCTTTAATAACAGCAATAACTCTTTCTATCATACTGCACACTTTATGCAATAAAATTTCCTCGGAGTAAAATCATAATTGAGGTAACTTTACTAACTAGATTATACATATTCCAGGTCACGAATACACTGTAAACGGCTGCAAGAAATATTGAATTACTCGCCAAGCTGTTCTCCTTTTTATTCTGATGGACTAAATTTGAATAACATCTCGAAATATGTGAACAAAGTATAAAATTTCTTTAAGGGGTAATATGATCGTAGCAATAAATCTATATATAAAATATTTATATATAAAATATATATCCTTAAAATAAATATATATATATATATATATATATATATTCTTTTATACTACCCACCACCTTTATTCTAAAGGAGATTGAAAAAACAAAAAGAAAAAACTATACTTTCATGCCTTATAATATTGAGTGGGCGGTGACATTTCTATTGTCTACATATTACGATTGATGAGTAGTAATGAACAAAAAACTCAATCAGCAGAAGAGGTATTCTTAGTTTATGTTGCACTGTAGACGATGCCCTACACTGATTTGGTTCATTTTCAAGACCGACTTGCACGCAAGAACTTCAAATGTTTTTGGCCAATTTGAACTTGATATCTTCAGACGAATGTCTAGAGCAGACATTAGTTAGATGGGCGGGCACATCGGCAGATGGACATGCTTAGTTGAGTTTCCAATTTGATATGATTGTCAAGAATGTACATGTTTTATCAGGTTTTTGAAGGTCACTTCTTAATTTCGGGTAACAAGGGTATGTCAACAAAGTTGCTAACGTTTGCTTATTAGGAAGATAACGTACATTTTTTGTGAATTTCATATTTAAAAGCAGTCGAACAATACTTGCAGGCACACTGGTGTGCCTGTCGAAAAAAAATTGTACATTTCCAATATTTGCCTTTTGAAGGGAGCATTTTATTAATCGCCGACACATGAGACGACCCACGTTATGTAAACACCGAAATGCACACACTTGTATAAATAAATACTAATATATTTCGAATATAATACTTTTATATAGTGTTACTTTGTGGATAAACAATGCTAGGCACGTTTTGTAAAAAAGTCTCATTTACATATATATTTTTAATTTTTGGCCTATCAGAAAATTTAACAATACACTTGAAAGAAATTTATGAAAACATTTTTTTTAAATTAAAGAAACAATATCTTTTAAAGTTGGTTGAACAGTCGCCTTAACATTAAAAATAATTTAAAGGTCTGAAAATAAATACGAATTGAACTGGTAGCAAAGACACCTACCATCTCCCTTAGCCGAGCTGTGTTGTTAGTTAGTTAGGATTTGTGGTGGTATTTGACTACTGATGCACATTGCTTGTTGTGCTCTTGACGCTTTATGGCGGATAGGGCGAAAGCGGGAAGTAGTAGACTTATTAATCATCGATGGACAGTAAAAAATCTTTGTACTACGTAGCTTTTTTATTATTTTTGAACAGTTACTCGCAATGCAAATTCACAAAATATTTGCTGGTTAGCTAGTGATTGCTTGATGCAATATGATCTTGATTGTATTCGTTTGATTTATGTTAATCGTGCTGCTAAAATGAAAGCAAATAAATAAAAGAGGAAACAGATTTTCAATACAATAGTACAATCATGGAAAGGGCAACACTGATTAAGTTTATAATTGAAATTGAAGAGTTTTATGCAACCTGGTGCCGAATACTACATGAATACTATGATATTCTGCCCAAATGAAGTATAAATTCTTTATATAATGCAATTTTTTTTTTATATCACTTGTGGTAGAGGGAGGGTACATTAAGTTAATGCAGACGTACGTAACACGTAGAAGGGCTTAAGGTAGACGACCCGTCTGTGTAAACTTTTATTCAATTTACAAATCAGAATTTTTGAGATATTTTGAAATTCGGTACTGAAAATGGTTCGGATTGTTTCACTTTTTCAATCACTCCCCAGATACCGCCCTAGTCTGAAAACTCGTTAGATGGAAAATAATTGCAATTTTCAAAATTACTCGGCAAAAGTGGCTAACTATTCGGCATTTTAAATTGATATGAAAACTTTTGACCGGCTGGGGGAATTTGTGAACCCTCTCATAGACGATAATTGAAGTTGATACAACGAAAAGCTATAATCTTCAATGCTTCATGATGAAAACTGTATCACAGTAGTAATCTAACATAAAAGAATGAACTGTACCAAATTTGAACCATTTCGCCCTGTTTTTTAAATCCTACCCTAATAAGCATTTTCACGAAAATTCCAAGTCCAAGTTTAACTATGTGGTGATGAAAATTGACCCATATTTTGCGCTAGACAATGTGGTGCAGGGTATTTAATGGTCGGCCTTGCCCGAGTGTAATATTGTTACTTGTTTTTTTTTGTGTGTGTGTCATATACAAACGATGCGAATTGTATTGTACTTAAAAGAAACTTTCAACAAAAGCCGATACAATAGATTTGGGCATTTCGCCGCAACTCTAAAAGCCGCTAAAAGTATTAGAAAAGCAAGTAAAGTTTTCAAGTACCTTGACATTTAACGCTAATGTTAGCAATCAAATTGTGTCGCAGAGATAGATAGCTTTTACTGGGAATTTGTATCTTGCATGTGATTCATATCAATACAAATTTCCAATTACATCATTCGGGAATAACCCGCAACAAGCGGTAGCATGTAATTTTTTTCAATTTAATATTCTAATCAGATCAGGAAGTTTAATTTTCTAATAGACGAGCGTTCAAATTTTGCTCATCTCACGGTAAAATTTCTGAAATACTGAAAACGATTTAAGCCAAAATTTACAGTAAGAGCCCCATTATTAATACACTCTAGTGATTTATGCCAAAATTTTAATTGTTTTATTGTTATGCGAATGAAAACATTTTCTGAATGTTTTCTTAGTTTTCCAGCCAAAGAGAATTTCCACGTATACGCTTTTTGAGGGAAGCCATCAAGCTAAGCCTACAAACTAAACTATTTTACTTACACCTTTTAATAATGGAATCGATCGTTTCGTTACAGTCGAGAATCTAAAATTCCCTCCCACAAGTACTTTAGAGGAAATAGTATCAAAAAAAAATTCAATCCTCTTTCGCTTTATAAAACAAAATAGGGTTATCGCAAATGCAGAGACCATGAATTCTTGACTCACTGTGTGGGTAAAAGATTAATTCCTTAAGGATTTCTTATGCTTACGAATTAGTCTCATTAACCTTAACAAAATAGCAATTATTACGATTTTAAAGTAGACTAGTAGACTATTTGTATGTGTTTAGGGACCATAATACTCTTTTTATACCCTACAACACTTGTAGTACGGGGTATATTAAGTTAGTGCAAATGTATGTAATACGCAGAAGGTTTTAAGATAGACGCACCTTTTATTATACCGATCGATACAGAATCATAATTTGAATTGATCTAAGCCTATATGTCCACGTGTCCGTCTGATATCTGTCCATGTCAATTTGCGTTCAAGCTACAGGTCGCAGTTTTTGGGATATTTTGATGAAATTTGGTACAGTGATGTGTTGTGACCAAAGGACGAACACTATTGAAAACGGTTCCAAGCGATCCAATGTTCCAACCACTGAACATAATTGCACTCAAGGAAGCGGTGTAGGGTCTAATTGTTGAATGGTTGCCGGATTATAATGTTCAAAATTGTTTTCCTCACGCTTAGAGTTCTTGTTTAGGGTGACCTTATGCTAGTTTCTATTTGCGAAAATAGGAGAAACACGAATGAACTTCAGTGTCTTGAGGAAATGAAGTAAGAAACTAAGGAAAAACAAAAGACAAATAGATGCACAGTAATCATGACAGGTGCAAGACTAAAAAAGAAGAAGCGGTAAACTTCTATCTATGCATTGTATATAAACTATATTTTCATTATGATTGTGAGATTTTATATTGTATAGACTGATAATCAATTAAAATGGTGTAGGCTGTGTCTTACCTTTTTCTATTAGGTTTCGCGATGGCCAGAGTCCCATCGTAACAACAGATGCACATGAGTTAATGCATAAGCGATTTAGTTCCACTGATCATGAATACACAATTACCACTTCTGATGTACGTTTCTGACTGTTGCAAATAGATAGTCTTCTGTAACAACACCATTAAAAGTAAAAAAACAAAACTCCTATCCTCCATAATATGCAGTGGATGCGGTGATTTTTTCTATTTTCGAAATAAAATTTCTTTGTCACATGGTCGTTATAGGCGTGTCCTTGGGAAAGTTTAGGTCTTTTGCAAATTGATAGGCAGTATCTTCATTTCGGCTAACGGAAAAATTTTTACCACAAATATCACACAGTTGCGCAGGCAGACCGACAGACAGATCAACAGACGGATATGCTTAGATGCATGTCGAATTTGAAATTGTCCAAGAATTTATATACATGATGGGGTTTTTGAAGCTTGTTTCTCCGCCTTATAAAGGTATTGGAAAAAAAACAAAATTTTGATGCACTATAATATTAGGCAGGCGTGGTAAATTTTTTTCCACTTTTGTACAAGTGTTACAGCATCGCTCATAGAATATGCATTCAAGTTTTTGTACCTTTATCTGTTGTAGGTTATGTGTAATGATTAAAAAGACAAGTTTTTCATTCTCTATGAAAAGCAGAGTTATTCTCAGTTTAAGTGTCGCTATGGGCATGTCCTTCGACCGATTTGACGCGTTTTAAATACCAACCTGTGTGCAAGAACTTTCAATGTTTCTGCCAAATTTGAAGTCGATAGTTAAGCTTTTTTGCCCAGCAACGCGCTTAAAACCGACATTACACGGACAGACGGACGGACATGCGTAAATAAATTTAGAATTTGATGCTTCCTGATGCTTCCTTGTGGGCGTTGCAAACATTTTGACAAAACGAATTTACCCCACATCCTTCGATGATGGGTATAAAAATGGTTGTAATATCAGCGTGCTTTCCTCGATATACGCAATGTAATGCTAACATGAAGATGTGTTTGTAACGAAAAGCAGCAGGAAATAACACCGTTAGTGTATTCTCAATATCTGGATAATATAAAAGAAATATAAAATAAATCATATATATAAGCAAAAAAAAAAAAAAAAAAAGAAGAGAAACGACAACACGAGACTTTAAATTGTTGGGAAAATAAACCTTAATGGCTAGGCCGTTATCTTTGACATACATACATCCGTAAACTTACATACATATGTAATATTACTGTCGTCATAATTGTTTTGCAATTTCATAGTTCGGTATTCCATACAATAAACATGTTTGCTTACCATCTTATGTATACGTGTACAGAAAGATGTGTGCACTCGAGTATTTACGTACCAGCATATAGCTATTAAGAAACATTATCGTGAGTAAAGCTTACAAAAGACCGCCAGTAAGCTATAACACGCCAGACCCAGTCTGCGATGGCGGCATATATAATGAATACAAAGCGTTATTTGCTTTGACTTTGATTTTTTCGTCACTTTACAATGTAATTTAGTAGCGAGCGCAAAATACGCTGCTGCACTGACGCAAACATATCGCCTTAAATTCGAACTCAATTTTCTTTAAAAGAAAAAAACTAAAAAAAAAAACAAGTAGGAACATTATAGTCGGGCAAGGCCGACCATTAAATACACTGTATCACGTTGTCTAACACAATTTTTTTTCCTTTTTTATAGAACACAAAAATTATGTCTTTTTTCTATCTAAAGGCATAGTTTTCGAGTACGTTCTTATGGGGAAGCGGACCCAAAACGCAACCTAATGTAGTACAAGTTTAACCCTTGCAGAGGGCAGGATCCAAAAATAGGCGTAGATGGTCTAAAATTTGTAGAGTTCATTCTCGTAAGAAATTAATATTATGGCTGAATATCCAACATCACTTGTTAAAACTTGGACTTCTCTACTCTACAAAGGATTCATTTTCGTGCAAATCGTTATTAGGTTAGAATCCAAAAGACAGCCCGAGATAGTCCAAACTTGGTATAATTAATTTTTTTTGTGTTAAATCACTATTATCGTATAATTTTCATCGTGGAGCACTGAAAATTGTACCTTTTTGACTTGACGTATGAACTTCAGTTTTCGTTATATGAGAGAGGGTTTCAAAAATACCTCAGCCGGTCCATAGTTTTCATATCAAGTTAGAATGCCGAAATACGGCTACTTAGGTGCCTTTGCTGAGAAATTTTGGAAAATTGCAATTTTTTCCCATATAAGGAATTTTCAGAATTCATGCTTGGGTCGAAACATGTCACTGTACCGAATTTCAAAATATCTCAAAAATTCTCATCTTTAGGTTGAACAAAAATTTACACGGACAGACAAGCTGAGATCAATTCAGGTTACGATTCTGAACCGATCGGCATAATAAAAGGTGGGTCTGCCTTAAGCCCTTCTACGTGTTTCATACGTCTGCACTAACTTAATATACCCTGTATCGCAGTGGGTGGATTTCTTTATTCTGTCCCCCCCAACCCAACCATCTAAAAAATTAAACAATTATGTTAGAGAATAAAGAAACTGAAGAGCATAAAAAGAAGAAGGAATAACTAACGCACACACGTGCACACGATTAGGCTTAGTGCTGACAAATAATTAGTCATCACTCGTCTCCTATATGACTTATAGCAACATTTTTGTATCAAAGGCATTTTGTTTTCTCATTTATCATTATATATTGAATATCAATTTTAAGTGATTTATACAGCAAAGTATTTTAACATTCATTCCTTTTAATTATTCATTTCCACTGTTATTGCAATTGGTAAAAATTATAACTACACTAATTGTGTGTTTTATGGAAATTCACATCTGTTTGAATGTATATTATTATTCCAAGGAATGTGATTTTTTTTTTCAGTCGTTCACTCGTCCAGTTCGTTAAAATTTTCGTAGTAGTCATTAAAAAAAATCAATTGCGGGATATATAAAATTGAAAATAGAATTCAAAGAAATTCAAAGCCTTAGGCAACGTACACCTCTAACTACCCGCTTACTCGCTGTATTACTGCCATAGTATATAGTGTTAAAAATTTTTGCTTCCTATGTAAACCATCCTCTTCTAAACCGCTATTCGAGTGTAACTAAACGTTTGCAACACCTAGAAGGGCAAGCTACAGAGAAGCTATAAAATATATATGCACGCCTAATCGGTATCGGTATCATATGCCTGCTATAGGCTAGGTATGGTTGGCCGCCTCATGTGTATCATGTGTATGGTATGCCGGCTGCAAATTTAGCAAAAATATTGGATGTTCTTGTACGCAGATTGGTATCGTAAACAGACCAAATCGGTGAAGGGACACGCCGACAATTAAACATAAATTGAGAGCACCTCTGCTTATTAGATTTGTTTTTCGTTAGCGATGAATCACAATAGGCTCGCAATAAAAAATGGGTGAAATTGATCGAAGGATAATATAATTTTTATTAATTGTTTCTATTTATTGCCCTCTCTTTAATCGGTAAATTGTTAATAATATATCAAATGTAATTGTAAATATTATCTAGTCGGTGAAATGGGTCTAATCAAGTACAATAGCCACTCCAGATTAAGCTTAATTTTATCAAAGTTTGAAGCCGCCCAATCTTGATGATCCAGTAAAAGCGATATATCAAAATTTCATTTGTCCTTTTAATGGTAATTATTGCAATTCCCTACGAACTCTGCTGTAGGAAAAGGGACTTATCTAACTAACCGATGAGCAACAGACGAACATCGTTGAACTCTGTCGTGGGTATTTTGAGGTGTTTATTGATCATATATTGGAGTCACATATTTATACCCTACTACATCACTTGGATAGTTGTGCGGATGCACGTAAGACCCAGAAGAGCTTGAGGTAGACTCTTTTACTATAGCCATCGACTTAAGCATATCTGTCCGTCTGTCCAGATATTTTCGTGTTCAACGTACGGATTGCAATTTTTAAGATTTCTGAATAAAATTTTATAGCATTGACCCTGTGTTTCATCTCACGGACGCAACCTATTGGAAACGGTTTAGATAGGATCATTTTTCATGCAAGTTATTTTTTATATCCAGTCATAATATAAAGCTATATTAAATGTGTGCGGATGTATACAATACATACCCAGAAGTACGTAAGATAGAATCCGCGTTTTTATTATACCCTTCAAGTGAGAATTACTTTCTGAACAGGATTTAAATTTGTCTGTCTGATGTCTGTCCATGTATTTTTGTGTTCAATTTACCAGTCATCATTTTTGAGATATTTTCAGGCTATTGGATATACCGGCCCCAAGGCGAACGCTGTTAAAAATAATTCGGCTCGGATCGCTTTAACGTGTAATACATTATTTTGAATGGTTGTATTAAACGACAATAATTGCCCATCACCAGCTGTCGTATTTTTACTTATTTTCATTCATGGGACTTTGACTATTTATGCATTTGTGGGGCAAATCCTAGGCCAAAATATAGGTAGGATACAAGGAGATACGAGTATAGTAGGACAACCATTCTTATACCGCACTAACATTGCATGCAGCCTTCTGGCAACCAATTATGCCGATTGAAAACATGCAATAGCAGATCAAAATATAAAAGATCAAAACTTCTCAGGCATATCTCGTAACCTACTGTCGTGCATGAGATATGTATTAGTGATTAAACTACATACAAAAAGTGATTGACGAGCATTTCAATCGTAAATTTTGTTTTATTGACTGACAAGCTTCTCAGGTATTGTAAAGTTATCTTTGGGGGAAAGTTACGCTGCCCAAATTGTTTGCGGACAATTCGTCTTGAGATATTTTATTTTCGATGAGGTTTATTCTTCGCCCACAATTTTGTTGCTGTGATTCTTCTCAATCATCTATTGTCCCAGGCAGATATGGGTTGAAATGAATCACAGGAGTAAATGAGTGATTTTCCCATTACAATTATTTTTTACCCTTATCGTGTCATGCCTGTCACCGCGCGTACACATTTTTTTTTTTAATTTGCCTAAGTTATGTCGAAAAACCACATCTCGAAAATCTCAAAAATAATAAGAACAACAACAATGCTTACCGAAATTGTATTAAATTTTTTTATGGGAATTATGCATTTGATTCATTCACATGCAGATTTCCATGTATAATACGTACTATGTTACGTACAATAGTTGCCAAGTTTAATTCAAGGGTGTTTAAAAATCGTTCTGAACTGAGTCCGTGGTTATAGGTTTTTTTTTTTTTTTTTTTTTTTTTTTTATAAGAAAAAAAAAAAAACAAAAATCATCCTGTTACTTTCCTTCTTATTACCCTTACCCTACGCCTTGTTTCCCTCTCATTCTATTAATTCGATACAAAGCAATACGAAAGCGTCACCTTTGACGAGAATTTGTCATCGTTACGATAAAACAAAACAAAAACCAAGAAAAAGAAAACAAAAAAAAGAGAATTTTTTTAAAAAAATTTTTTTGTTTTCTATTTATTGTATATTATTCGTTGTTGTTTATTGTATTTGTTTTGCATTTTTTAAGCTGATTTCGTGTGAATTCATTACACGCGTGAGCAATCGGTACATTTTCACATTTCTCTCGCAGTGTTTGTTAAAATTCTTTTTTTTTTTTTTTTTAAATTAAATTTTCTTATTTGCTTGCTCTCTGCAATTAATCGCTGGTTGCCGTGGGTGTTCTGTCGTCTATGAGAGAGGGAGCAGCAAGCGTTTTACTTTATTAATTGTATTTTATTCAGATAAAATATTTAAAACAAAAGGAAATCGCAAACGTTTATACCCCAATACGCTGGATGAGCAAAATGCAACTTTTTGTGTAAGTTTTTAAATTGAAAATTGAAAAGAAAAAGTTTTTTCAAATGTTGTTCAACTTGTTGTCTGTTTCAAAAAGATTTCATTTGTTTTCTTTGATAATGATAACGATAATGATAATGATAATGATGATGATGGTGAGAGAAGTAGATAAGATGCGAGACATGAGAAAACAAAAAGAAAAGGAGAGAAGAGAATCTGCGCTCGCCACTCTACACCCACCCACCCGGAAAACGAAATAATATGCATTCTATGTAAATATAATTTATAAAATTAGTTTCGACACATACCCAGGTGTATTGTATGGTACACTTTATATACGCTGTCCATATTCCTAATCAGTGCAAAACTCTAAAGCATTCTTCAAAATGAACAAGGTCGTGATAATTAAAATTCTCAAGTATTGAAGCGTCAACCATTTCCTAAATTTTTTTTTTTTTTTAATATTAAAAAATGAACAAACACAATCCACGCAATTTAATTGTAATATTGTATCGAAATTTCCAAGTATATAAATAGACAGAACAACTTCTACAAGACGGCTTTGGCACTAACTTGTAGTTTTAAAGTGTTGAAAATTGCAATGTTTCGCAAGAGATGAAAGACTTGATCTATTCTTGATGTTAAGTTTTTACATATAAGAGCATTAATTAACGGAAATGATTACTACTACATCAAGCAAGCTCCCACGAAAAAAATACACATATATATGTATATACTATTGACCTCTTATTACTCTTCTAAACATTTGCAATTCAATTTTTGCGAATTTAACTGCCTTTTGTTTTGGCCCTAAATCAATTTCCGAATGCAAAAATTTTTGCTTCTCATTTCTTAGGTTTTAAAGAAGTGTAACTCGGCTAATATTTTTTATTTGAGATAAATCTAGTGATGACAGGCTTCGAGACATTACTTACTCTTCGTTTCATTCATTGATTTAATGGTTTAATGTTAGGCGCAGCGGCAATGTGAACAATAACAAAAACGAGAACTCGTTTAATATCTCAATGCATTGAAAACTGAACGAAGGTCAGAGATCGAGCCCATACGCATATGCGTTGATAAAAATTATGATTTCTTTCTCACTAATATGAAGTTATGAAATAGTGGATGTGATGTCCATCGTAATTCCACTCAAAATGCGCAAGATTTAGCAAACCCTTGTATGATATAGAGTTTAATAAGTATGTATGAGTGTATCTAACACACACAAGGTCTTGAAATATTTCCATATTTTATGGTACCGATAAAGTCAAAATCATTTATTGAATTGATATAAATTTGTCCGTCCGCCCGTTTGTCCGGTTGAGGTCTGAGGTCCATGTACTTTCGTGTTTAATCGATCGAGTTCACAATTTTCGACACGTGTGATGGGTTTCATCATAAAGTCGAATCATATTGAACATGGATTAGATAAGACTCGTTGTGCGACCGCTTCTTCAAGTTTTCCCATACAGTGAGCTTACAATTTTACACTTATAATTTCTAAATTTCTCACCAAAAATCGCTGAGCAATCGTATTTTGGCATTCTAACAAAAGATGCATTTGGATTGGGTGGACCATATATTTTAAACACCCTACTACATCAACTTTCTTAAGGAAAATAAGTCTTGATATGGCGAAATCGTTCCATTTTTATTATTTCACAATGATAATTGAGCAATAATTTTTAGTTCGACATAGAACTCAACTGTACCAAATATGAGTGGTGTACGTCTATTTGTAGCATCTTAGTCTATATAAGGAATCAGGTGAAAAGTAAGCGAATCATAATAAAAATTAATTGTATCTGATTTGGATTATATTTGTGCCTATATTTCGGAACCAGTTCTATCTATATAAAGTTATTGATGAAAAGAAAGCCCGAACTGACATTTTCCGAACGAAAGCAAATATGTAAATGAAAAACTAATTCTGGCAAATTTAGACAGGTCCGCTTTGAACCCTTTTCCACATAAGGGATCCCATGAAAAGTGTGCTCTTCTATGAAAACAAGTTGTGATTAAAGTGTAAGTCTACTTGGTACGGGCTGACTATAATTTTCGTAATTTTTTTTTTTTTTTTTTATTTCTTTAATAAATATAATTAACCACACTGGTTAATATTCCCTAAATAGATAGCGTAACCAATTAGAACTGTGACGACACACCAATCGTAATTAAAGCATCGTCTACCGCACTGATAATGTATCCGTTCTGATAATTACGCTTCTTAGTTATCCATGTTAACCCGAGGCATTCGTTTAAGAACGAACTGTATAACATAACATGTGTGTGATCTCCGATTGCCTTATTCTCATATTTTAATGTTTTCTTAAGTATCGTTTTAATGTAAAATTAAAGAAAAGAACAAATGAACGATCAAGTTGCGGCTATTAAAAAAATTCGATTTAAATTGAATATAAATTGTTTATTTTTTATTGTTCCCTGCTTTCTTACGAATATTGCTGACATCAAGAGGATCTTTTTTGTTAAAACAACCAACGACAACATTGTTGTAATGACAGATACTTTCCTTCATATTCAAGTTGTTATGACTAAATAAACAAAACATAGACGAGAATATACCAACGTACAAGTGTGCGTACATAAGTATTTTCGCTATGCATATGTATGCATACATGTATGTAAATAAAAGATAGCAATCAAGAATTCTATTCATATGATTTGTTTAATTAGATACATACTTACATATATATATAATAACAAAATTTTATTGAAATTGTTGTCAAAACAACAGCATTTATTTTTAATTTTTTTTTGTTTTTTTTTTTTTTTTTGGAAAAAAGAAAACACGATATCGATGTATATAAAGAGGACCAAAGTAAACAACAACAAAGAAAGTGAAAAAAAACAATTATCACAAAGCAAATATCTGTCTGACGATGAGAATCAATATTTCGCCTCTAAACAACGTGACATAATTTCATTTACGTGTAATTGGAATGACAAGAATTGATTAAAACGAAACGAAAATGAATATATACAAATAAATGAAAAACGAAAGGGAAATCATCCAACATATGTGAAATTTTTGTAAAAAAATTCACATCAATTTATTATGCATTATGCTTACTGCTGGATGATTAGTAGTAGTAGTAGTAGTAGTAGTAGTAGTAGCTTTAAAACAAATCCGGCTAAAACTATATATTTTGATAATTATATCTCCCGCTATGAGTTTTTAGTTAAAATAACTGACTCGGGCGCTGTGATCTCGATACTTTATAACTTCGATTACATATATATCCATATATATATATATATAGAAATGTGTGATCATTTGATTTATACAAGATCGACAAAGCGAGCAAACGATAATGATGTAAGAACTGATGATTATATTGATGATGATTTTAATTCTGATTTTTTTTTTTTTAATTTATTTTTTTAAGTTTCTTTTTTTTTTTTTTTTAAATGCTTCACTGTTTTATGCTAAGTCATTTCAAAAGTTTTCCTTAGATATTAATTGAGATCAAAAAAATATTAAGCCTTACAATGTATTAACATCAACAATATCGAATGACTACAAAAGCCTAATATTTTTTAGATTATTTCATATTTTTATTAAGATAAAGTGCGTATGTTTGTGATTTTGTTATCTTCTACAATAAATTTGTATTTAGATAACATGATTTTTCCTGTAACTTGTTGTCTTGTTGTTCTTATTTCAATTTATATATATACATATATCAATACATTTAGACATATATGTATATATATATAAATTGCATACAAAAGTTAAAAATAATTAATATCGCTTCAAATATATATTTCAATGGATTTAACATTTCGTCTTTTTGCAGATTTGCTAAAATGTCCAAATACTCAGGTAAAAAATGTCGCTTACTTTCCATGATGCTGTTGACCGGTTTTTTCTTCTTTGTGGAAATCGTTGTCGGCTATGTAACAAATTCCATGTCTTTGGTAGCTGACAGCTTTCATATGCTGGGCGATATAGCTGCGCTCGTCATATCCTTTCTATCAGTTAAAGTAAGATATGGAAATCAATAATTTCAATATAATTCATTGACAAATCACTTATTATTATTTAGTAGTAAACGCATTGTAATGGACTATAGCCTACCATCCATCGTTAAATACCACTTCGGAGGTAATCAAAATGTAAAAAACATTGTAAACATGGGATGAACAGACGAACAGACGAAACTTAAAACGATTCAGAAAGTGATTCAGCAATTCAGCGATTCGATTGTTATAACAGAAGGGTGGTGGGCGGTCCTAGCTTGAGTCACTCTAAGTGTTGTATACATGCACAAACTTAATATATACTTGTACTGCATATGCATATGGTGTAGGGTATAAACACTTCATAAGAACGTTACAACATTTTTTTAAAGAATACTCAAACTTAGAAAATACTTTAGTCTTAAAATTTATTTCTTTGCTATAAGCAAATTACAATAGTAATTAACAAAAAATTTAGAAAAAGTTTCCATGTACTTACACTACTTGTAAAATAGCTTTACGTCATGACTAAACGCCCTACTAATAGTACTATTATTACTATTACTACTACTACTACTACTACTACTACTACTACTACTACTACTACTA
>NW_024004104.1:0-18374 GCF_014805625.2 Glossina fuscipes | reverse complement strand
TAAAAATTACAACACTGGAGACTTTCTAGCGAGAAATATTTAGTTTTGCAAGCTCTGTAGCCCATGCATTTTTTTGAAAACTTCATTTTTGTGTGGGCAGCAAGTGCTTGAGTGCTCAAGCGCTTTAATTTTTGACCAAAATAGAATTCTCTTCTTAGTAGTAAAAAACGTCGTAAGTTAAGTTAGCCAAAAGATTTTAAAGATAACGTACAAAATTTGAACGGAAAGAATGAAAATGTTATGACTTGTTATGCATGGATAGTTCGAAAAGAAGGTTTCTTCGCTTCTATAAAAATGCTTCTTCACGTTCAATAATTCCTCCTCATTATTTGAGCTCAAAAGGATTTCCTTTCCTGCATTTATCCAAAACATAATCGAACGTTTTCAATTTGACCCATTGCCAGATGACAATATAATATATGCTCTAGTACGCGTATTCAGAGTCATCCTAAATTTTCAATTTCTTGGCAGAAGTGATAAAAGCTGATTTCTTCTCAACGATGAAGCTAAACTATACACATTTCTGCTTGATCGTAAACACTTCTAATGGATTTGAAATTTCTGATCAGAGAAGTTGCGAATAAGCAAGGTTCAGATTAGGCTATAACTTTGCAGCAGGTAGTCCGTTTCAGCCATGTAGTTTTTTCGGAGCCAAACTTTCAACGAAAAAAAAGAACAGTTTTCTCAGGTTATGGATTTTTTCCCACATCTACTAGAAGGTCCCAAGCATCTAAGTTAATTCAATAAAAAAAAAAAAAACAATCAAAAAATCTACATTGACCCAAATTAAACACGATACCGTAAACTACAGACGTATATTCTTGAAAAGCGTAAATAACGGAACCGACGCGTGTTTACCTAAAGTATAAAATGATCCCGAATTATGTTTTTTATGTGGCTGCTGTCAGTTTAATTATAAATTCGATTCCTGTCGACAAATATCTGCCAATTATAAATCTAAGCTGTAATAATCTCTTCTCTTTCGACATGAATGGTGTGTTGGTGTATTTGCTTTGCGTGCGGGTATAATATAGTAATAGGTTTGCTAAATATTACCATAACACTATGTACTCTTATGTGGCTTAGTGCAAGGGGTGCAAGGCCGGGCTTATCATAAATCTCTTGATACGACTTAGTGCATTTATTTGGAGATAATTGAAGCGAATAAGCGAGTACTTTCTATCATAGATTCGATCTTAATAAAATACGTATTTTGTTTCATAGTTAATGTACTATAAATTTTTGTAATCATTGATGTGTAGATGTCATAATCTATCGGAGTATATGAAAATCGCTGAAAAGGTTAAGGAATTCTTTCATAACGAAGGCATTCATTCAACAACTATTCAACCTGAATTTGTGGAATTGGATTCTGTTTGTTTGATGTCGGATGGCACTTCAAGTCTCAATATGAGCGGTTCCGATTGCTGTGCCTTAGATTGTCCGCCTACAACAGATAATGGCTGCGTGAAGGCTACTTGTTGCCAAAATAATAATAAATTACTGGTAATAGAAAAGTTCATTATAATCAGCGAATGCGCAATTATTTGTTTCTTAACAAAAAGTTATTATCATTTGCTTAGAATCAGCTGCCTTCTCCCACCAGTTCACCGTATATGTGTCGGCAACGTAACTCTACCCGCAATCATGCCAATGATATCGAGGCTGGTTCATTGCTAGAAACAGTGCCAACAACAGGAATTAACGATTCACCGCCAATTGGATCAGGAGGAGTAAGTGGTTGTGGCGACGGTTCGAATATGGCGCAGCCAAATGGTGAAATTGTTTGACAACATTCACAAAATTTATTGCCAAAAACCTCAGTATCTATGAAATCATTGTCATCATCAATATATCAGCAAAGCAGTTATTATCAGCAGCAGCAGCAGCAGCAGCAACAACAACAACAACAAAAACAACAAATGCATAATCGTTATGTAAAAGATCAACAACAAAAACAGCATCTACAACCAAAGGTAAAAAGCCCAACTGAAACTAACAGTGAACTGCCAGGGGAGAATGTTGCTAACGAAGATGATTACTTTATGATAACTTCTGAGGCGTTATTAACGCCACCATCCCCATCCACAGCATGTGACAACAGAAATGAAATGTTCCAGTCACCTGAGAGCAACGGTACAACGATCACTGCTCAAAGGAGGCACACATTAAGTTTACGTGCCGAACAGCACAATCATGAGCAAGTAGAAATATCAACTGCCACCTTTAGAACAAATGATGAAGTGGCCCTGTAACCTTAAAATCATTTCATAATTTTCCATATTACAATTGCTACGATTATTATTGAATCATACACACACGTACGCATGCATATAGGAAACTTAATAGATGACTTTCATTTTATAATCAATCAACCACCAATAACAAACAATACCATTCTTCCTCACACCACCTACCCCCACTTAAATAAACCCATTGATGACCAAATTTAATTTCAATTTTTTGTACTCGTATGGATGGAAATTTCAAAGGAAATTTCTTCTAATGTCAAACACAAACAAGAAAATTATAACACAGTTTATATATATATTCTTTTTTTGTTTGTTTTTTTTTTCTTTTTTTCTCCATTATACATTATAGAACAAATTTAATGAAGACAAAAATTAATATACAAAAACACAATTCTAGGTAATGATTATATTGTTGATGACTATACCGTAAAAAAAAAAAAAAAAAAAAAAATTGAAAAGACGAAAAGTTTAAATCAATCCTCCTTCCTCTCTTTGTCTGATGCGAAATTATTTGAAGTTATTATAAAAGGCAAATAAATTCTTGCAGAAAAGTTCCTTTTTTCTTTCCTGATTGATCTGTTGCTTTATCGTAGAATCTTCGCTGTAGAAATTTAATTGAAATAACTTTTTTATAGCGTTAAATAATCAATGTGAAGTCTCTTTAAAATTCTTTTAAAAAGCAAGTTTATTAGATGAATTTATTGGCGCTTGTGTGTATTGTTAGCCGCAAGTGTTTTCGCAAAATGCTGTGTTTTTCTTTTTTTTTTTTTCATATATTAATTTATATTATTTACAAACAATACGAAAATGCTAATGTTATCTATAATTTAAGCAAATTATATTATATTTGTATATGTAAAGAAGAATGTTGCAACAAAAGAGCCGGATTTGCGATGTCTAATAAAATGAAGAAGTTCAACTTTCGGAAAAAGGAGGAGATATCGTTGCAGATTTATAAAATCTAATTAAGAATGTTGTTGAGTTTGATTTTGGCCTGATGATCCGCACTGACACGGTGACACGGTCCTAGTTAGGGCTCGGGAATGAAAAATGATAACAAATGAACGTAAATCCCATGTGTAATTGACTTATCCAACTCATTCTGTTCTGAAAAACAGACTCGCAAGCATATAAACCGATACTTTCGATAAAAATGATCCATTAAAAAAACATCGTTAATGTACGTAAGAGTATTATTTCATAAGAGTAGAGGAGGAGCAAGCACAGGCGGCTTCTTGCATTCTCAGTGAAATCCTGCAGTCGAATGATTTAAACATTCAACCAAGTTCAAGAATAATTGAAAGCAAAAGAAAATCAACATTTTTTAATAACATATACAAGAATATATTCCCTTTCCCAAAAAAAAAAAGAAATATATTTATTATTATTATTATTATAATACTAAAATAAAAAAGCCTCCTCCCACCGTGTTCTCTTTTTGTTTTTATATGGATATCGAACATTTGGATAAGACAAAGCCGTTTCTTGAGGCTTCAGTGAAGCGCGGAAAATCTCTACTTATTTTACGCTCGCGCAAATACGAATAAACATAGATAAAGGCACGCTAAATATAAATATGAAATGTCTTTTACGTGAAAAAAGCAAAAAACCTGTTAGGGCCATGTATATATTTGAGGTTTCTTCTAAAAATTTATATATGAAATTATATACTTCGAAATATGAAATATTAAATGATAGAGTATAAACTAAGTCGAATTATTGGGAAAATGTGGAGCTTTCGCCATCTGCATCTTCAATTTGAATATTATAAACAGCAAGATGAAGAAAAATGATGCCACGCTAAGGCATCCTTCCATACACTCAATGGACCTTAGCAGTTTTTTTCGGCTTCCTCTACTCTAAAATTCGTTCGGTAAAATGTGTAGAGAAAAACTCACATATGCTTTAGACCGAAAGAAATATTAGGTACTTGCAAGACTTTTAATCAGCGACTTCTACAAATAAAAATGCGAAAGAAATTGGAAATATCAGCGTACATAACAGTTGAATTCGATGTTTTTGATCTTCGTCTATATAAAATAACTGTTTTGCGTTTACTATTACCGATTTATTCAGCGTACACTGACGCTGATCATGAAGCCCTCAAAATTGCATTATCGCCATTCATTTTTGTTTGTTGTTTGATTTGAAAATATCTGCTGACGGATGTCATTAAACGCTTTTCGAAGCTTATGGTGATGCTGTTCCATCGTATTTCAATAATCGGTTTTGTTTCAATGATTTAAAAGTAGTGATTTTGATGTCAATGATAAAAAAGGACCAAAGACGTTCGAAGACAGTGAATTCCAACACTTACTGACCGAAAATCCAACTGCAACTTTCGAACATGTTAGCAGAAATGCTAATTTGACATTTTGCGGTAATAGTTGTCCAGGATATACTGTTAAAAGTCGAATTGGAATTTCTACCGCATCCACCAGACATGGCGCTTTCTGATTGTCACTTCTTCAGATCGATGCACCGTGGCTTGGATGGCACAGAGGTTCGCAATGTCTGGTGGGTGGATCGTTGTCAACGAATAATCAGAAACGAATGGGGGAGAGATATGTGACTTCGCTGATATACGGAAATTATCCGTCTTGCAGACAATATTACAAAAGTAAATGAAAAGAAATGATGATGATTAAAATCTGGCATGATGGAGCGCCAAAATATTAAAGAAAAGTTTAAAGTGATTTTTACTCATTTTTGATAGATTTCGTTTTTTGTTAGATTTATCATTTTTGAGTTTTTTTTTTTTTTTCTTTTCTTGTTTATGTGATACCCAACCATCGAGATCCTTTTTATAGCCTGCTCTTTTCAAATGATTCCAAACTGTCATGTGGTTGATGTTTAGTGCCTCCGCTATTTCCTGACAGCTTGCGTGTCGGTCTTGCTGCACTAATTGCAAAATATCATCGACTTTTTCAGTGACGGGCCTACCAGAGCGATATGCATCTTTGACATCGAAATTTCCGGAACGGAATCGAGCGAACCATTCCTGGGTTCTTCGTTCACTCACGGCATTCTCGCCATACACTTCACAAATTTTTCGGCATGTTTTTGCAGCGTTTTTACCTTTTTTGTAGTAAAAAAGCATTACATAGCGTATTTCTTCAGATATTCCACTCATTTTCAAATCAATATAACTTTTTACAAGAATATAGAAATTAGAAAACTATCTTCACAAAAAATGTAAGCTAAAATGTAATCTTTAAAGCACTTGTTCGCTTGAGACAATCAGGATGGGTGTTGCCAGACATATAGGCGTCAGCACCATCTAGTGGCAAAAACCCGCGGAGACTTCTTATATGACTTAATATGTACGTTTAAAGACTTTGCATATTTTTTCTAAATTTTATTATTTTTTGTAAAAAAATACAAAAAAAAAAACGACATATTTACATACATATACAACGGTGTAAAACTCGCCCTTATTAATTAAATTATAAAGTTTGGAAATTTTTGCTGCTTAATGCTTACATAAAGTTGATGCTATAAATTTCCATCAATGTTATCATCATTAGTTTCCTCGACTATGGCCTCATCCCAGGGCCCATGTATGTTGTATTTGTGACGTTGTTGCCTAACAAACAAATATGGGCAGATGAAATTTATGAATACAATTAACGCTGCATAAACACATAAAACATTTAAAGAAACAAATGATAATGCAATACAGCATGCAACAAAAATAGGTATTAAAAAGTATGGCCGCCAATATTCTCTTATAACGATAGGGTAGAGGACAAAAAATACCGCCGATTCAACGAGCAAAACAAAAGCATGGTATGAGGTAGGAAGACGTGAGGCCAAACATATAGAACCGAATATAGCAGCATTTAATGAAATGGCTTTTGATACCATAGCCACCGACAGACCATAGTCGCAGAATATTAAATTCAAAACCATAACAAAGAACGTCATCGAAAATATGGTATCGGTGGAAATGGCATACGTTAGCGTGTGCAAAACTGGAGCAAATAAATAACCAAATAAGAACACAGCCAATAACGTTTTAGAATCTTCCAATATGCAATGCAAATTCAAGTTTCTACCGTGACAGCATAAATAACCAATTATGGTTATTATAAAGCTTGGCCATAAGACTGTGGTGGGTCCGACTCGTTCACTGTACAGCATATAAAAAATAATTAGAAAGCCCGTTATGCAGGATATTTGGTTATTTAATATGGTTACACCTTGTATGGCTTCGCCTAATGTGAAGAAACGCACATGTAAATTAGTCTTCAAGTCCTTCAGGAAGCTGGGATCTGTATAATTATCTTCATAGTCAGAATTTTCGTATAGATTCTTACGCCAGGGCTTGCGCTTGGTTGTCATTTGATATTATACTGCTGCCTTTAATTATATTTATTGCAAACAATTTTGTCGAATTACAATTAGAAAGCCTTCGCTGTTACTTTACTGTTTGTATTATCATCTGGTGTTGCTTTTACAGCAACAAAACAAAAATAATAATATCGTATTTAATCTAAGTCAGAGATGTCAAACGAAATATTAAAATTGAGAACACAAACACCAATGAAAAATTTTCATACTAAAAGGAAACAACTAATACCAATTACTTTTTACGGTATCAATGCCGTTTTCAAAACAAATTTGTAAAATTCGAAAAACGACTAAGCTGCAAAGGGATGCATGATTTTGCAATATATTTTTTTGTTTGATTGCATTCATTTGATTAAAAGAAAAAACTTCATTGAGACTTTGTTGGAACGACCGAAAGATCACTTGTTCCCATTATAACGGCATATACATTCAGAAAATAAAGAAAAGGGCCAAGCTTAGATGATCAAAGGATCAACGGAAAAGATCAAAATAAAGGCAAAAATTAAAGACAATGCCTGGCTTTATTGCGCGGCCAGTACACGCACATGAGATGCCCAAATACAAACATTAAGAGTCTCGCAAGATTACGCCAGACGGATTACTAATTATTAACAAGATATCTTGGATCACCACAAAGACCGAAAATGACCAACCTCCGAAGATATCAACGATTCGCATTTGGCCTGTTTATTGGAAATGAACACGTATGTGTGTGCGAATGGTCATTTTATTATTTTCGTTAGTCTAAGTCAAACTTGTCTGCGTAAGAAAGAATATGTACGTGTGCATATAAATGTATGTTTAACTTTCTAGCATTTACTTCTTCCGCTACGGAACTTCAACCAGGCTCCATCCCGTCGAAAAAAGTAAAGAATACAATCGAAAACAACTGGGAATGTTTTGGTTGAATAAGGATTTGTAAACTCCCTACCCTCGTCTTATAAAATTTGCCTATTTTCGTGGTAAAATACCAAAGATTGTACGTCGTTGCCATGCAAAGGTATGTTTTTCATGGATTCTTCATGTGATAAGGGATTATGAACTGACGTTATCAAAGTTTAATAAAAATAAACGTGTCAATTAACTTCTTATTCTTCATGTACTTTCATTATAAAGAACACAATATGACACTTTGTTGTCGTATCAAGGATTACTTCTTATGAGAATTCCGATAACGGAAGCAGTCCAAAAAATGGACATACGAGAATAAAATTTTCCGTACTTAATTTCTAGATCAAATTAACACTATAGGCGAACTTTTTCTATGAATTATTAAAAATTGTATCTTTTTGCCGTCTAAAGGTTTGCTTTTCGTACGGATAAAAAGGAAGCTCAAAAGATTGTCTTATTTTGACGTAAAGTTCTCATATCCGTTTACTCTGGGGTTAAGGATCATCGATTTCTGTCGAGAAATTTTGAAAATTAGACATCATTTTTATATAACGACGTCTTCCTTGGGATAAAGCATGTGGTAAAGCATTCTGCTACAAAATTGCAGCAGACAGACAAACAGCCGAGCTTAAATCGTTCCAGAAAATGATTCTGATTTGATCGATATAACAAAAGGTAGACCTATCTGAAGCTCACTCGAAATAACAGCGCAACAGTTGAATGAATTCATTGCAACCATGCATAAGCTTGGCAACCGACATGCTAACAATACAATATTATTTCAAACAAAAAATTAGATATTAAAAATGAAATGTTAGTTTAAATACGACATAGGTAATTCACGCATATTAAGCAAAGTTGCTTTAATAGACTTCAAAGAGTCTGATAATGAGAATAAGTGATAGACATCATTTAGGTTTCTGCAAACAACTCTGAGCGGGTTAAACAGCTCATAATTACATTTACATTGACTAAGCTTAATCAAGGTAAAGTGCCTATTAAAACTTATCTCACCAAGTAATGCGGGCGAGTCAATAGTACCATTTATTACTTTGATTAAGAAGGAAACCCCAAGAACAAATCTGCGTTTCTCAAGTGACGGTAAAGATAATAGAAGCAACTTATATTCATAGAGTGGAAGAGAGGCAATCACAACCCAAATTGCTAAGGGCAAAGAGTAAGAATTGCTTCTGAACAAATTCAATTGTATCTACATTGCACCTATAGAAAGGAGGCCACACAACAGAGGCATACTCAAGTATGGGCCTAACCAAACACATGTACAGCCTTTTCCGAATATAAGAATCATCGAAATCTTTGGACCACCTCTTTACAAAACCAAGCGCGGACCTAGCTTTGCTTAACGAGAGCTCAATACGCAATTTAAAACATAACCTACGGTCAAATAGGATACCTAAATCTGTGAACGAATCGACGTCCTCCAACTTATGCGTATCAATGAAGTACTGAGTAATGAATGACTGCCTTCTTGAGAAGGAAAGCTTCTTGCATTTATTTAGATTTAGTTTCAGAAGATTCAAAGAGCACCATACAACCAAATTATTCAAGTCACTTTGAAGCTGATGTGTTTGCGATTCTACAGAAAAGCAAGAAAACAGTTTCACATCATCAGTGTACATTAAGATCTCGTTAGATTTAATCACCGAGGACAAGTCATTAATGTATAAATTAAATAAAATGGGTCCTAAGTGGCTGCTTTGACGTACGCCAGACGTCATGGGGAATTCATCCGAGGTAATGAAGTTAAACCAAACCCTGAATGACCTATTGTGCAGATAAGAGCCTATCCATTTCAATACACAGAAAGGGATGCCAGGGTATGGAATTTGAAGATGAGTAGTCTATGGTTAACCAAATCAAACGCTTTGCTAAAATCAGTGTATATGACGTTAGTGCGAGAGCCAATAAAAAAAGCCTTGAAAACATGAGAAGTAAATTCTAGCAGATTGGTGACCATAGATCTTCCTTTTCGAAAGCTATGTTGGAGAGGAGAAATATACGATTTGATGGCAAAGGCCTTATGCTGAGTCATAATTCGCCCGAAGAGTTTAGGCTAGATAATCAACTTGGCAATGCCTCTGTAGTTCTCTACAAGTTGTCTACTTCCACTTTTGTGAATAGGAATAAGGGAACAAGTCTTCCAACACAAAGGGAAAGCACCTAAATTCAAGGACTTGTTAAATATCTTTGAGATAACACCGCATAGCTCGCCACCACAAGATATTAGTACACATGATGGAAATCCATCAGGTCCAGGCGCACAATTATATTTTAGAGAGAGAAATAGATAGTTTGTTGACAATTTGAAATTAGCAGTCGAAAAGTTTTGTTGGAAGTATTCCGCAAAGACATTTGATGTTTCAATATCATCCGAGGACTCAGAGCCATTAAAAGAAACATGCGAGGGATTTATAGAGATTTTTCTTTTGGAATTAACGAATTTAAAGAAGTATTTAGGATTAGCGAAGAGAAAGGATTGAACAAACTGAAGGTATCTGCTTGATCGGAACAGATGCAGAAATAGCTTTAATTTTTATATATTGTAGAACGACGACAGTAAGCTATCAATACTTCCAACTGAGAAATCAAGCATAATATGTGAAAGATTGATTTAGTATTGAAACATTGATTTTATGGAAATCATAAAATTTATTTGAAAAAGTCGAATTTGGAACGTTATGGAAGCTCAACAAACCAACATGCTTGTAATGAAAAGAAATACCCAATGCTGGATGATAAGGATCCTCAGGTAAACTAAAAGAAAGACAACGATTAAGACAAATCACGGGAAAATTGACAGAGCAAAGATCAAGCAGTCTACAATTGTAATTAGGTGTACCGTTGTATTGAACTAAGTTATGATCGAATAATTCATCCGCTCTACCAGATGTTGAAGTAGAAATCAAACAGCCAGAACTGTCACTGTAGCACCAAGTGACTTGAGGCAAATTGAAGTCACCCAATGCAATGACTGCATCGGTAGAGTTGGATTGCTTGGCTACTTTGCAAATGAGGGTGGCTTGTTTCTTATATATGGAGAAATCGGAATTTTGGGGGAATATAGGAAAAGATCACATATAAGCGTTTATTAGAGCATTTCGCTCGAATAGAGATAAATTCAACGTCGGGAGTAGTGGGAAATTCAATTGAATAGGAGGAGACTGCCGCAGATATGGCAGTTAAAACACCACCACCATTGCGATAGAATCGATCATTCCTGAAAACCTGAAACGAATTATGGAAAAGTTCCAACGAATGTAGGTCAGGCTTTAACCAAGTTTCAGTGAAGGCCAAACACTGAATTAAGGAAAGTAGAACGAATTTACTATTCTGATTATTACTTTTAGGCGATGACGCCTGTGTAGATTGAGTGACGCCAATGAGAGGAGGTACACTTGCCACTTCAGCATAGCTCGAACCAGAAGGATTTCCCGGCATATTTGTAACTTTTTTGTTACCGACCGACTCAACAATAGCAGAAACGCTAACGTTCTTTGTAGATTTTGGAGAAATCGCTACCTTGCACCAAGGAATCGGACTTAGGAGAACTCAGAGGTAACAAACCACACGCTACGCTACGAGTTGTACTTTTGCTAGCTTGGGAAGAAGGTGAGTGCGCAATATAACGACACTCATCAAACCTAGTCTTAATTATTTCAAAGTTTTTCTCATAGAAGATAAATATAGTTCATATAAGTTAAATTCACACTTTATTTTTTTATAGTTTTTTATAATTTAGAAACAAATAAACCCAAAAAACTAAGAAATACACTAAGAAATTTAAATATTTCTTGCACAGAATTAAAACGCGACATCAACACGCAAGTAGAGTTGCCAAACTAGTATATATATATATCTATATAAATATATGTTGTTTGAAAAATTGTGAAAAACTCAAAAAGCTGCCACATTCACCTGTTTTACCGTTGGAATTGGAACACAGGTATGCAGTGTAAAAGCATAAAAAACATGAAAACGAAAATTAACAGTAATCTCTAAAGGCACAATACAAGAATTTTAAAACTAACGGTAATTAAATTTTCGTAAATAATAGAGAGATTTCAAAATTGTCGAAAATATATCAATCTTTAGCAATTAATTTTTGAAAACCAAAAACTGTACTATTTGAATAATTTACTATATTTTCCTTTTAATCTTTGTTTAATATTTACGCAAATGTTCACATCAGATCAGACATTAAAAATATATATTTTTAACAATCGAAAAAAATAAAATGTTTTTGCATACATTCTTATATTAACTTTATTAACAAGTTCCTAAAAACTTTTGTATTGCACAACAATTATTTTTCACTCCTTGAGCACAAACAGTCCTTTAAATTGTATTTATAGGTATTTGCTTGGTTGCAAGGTACTTTATACCGCTTTATAGTTTTTATAAATATTAAAATTGCTTCATTTAAAAAACTTGCTATTCACAACATATATTTTTGGTAAAGTACTCAATAGAGAGATAGAGAGGTACAAAACAAACCCGAAAATGTACATTTAATCAGCGCAGTATTAATGTAGTATGTAGACACGTTCATTACTTCGTTTGCTTTTAAAATTCGTACAAAATGCAAAAATTTACAGGCAAATGCCTGCCATTGCTATCAGCAAAAGTAAGGTGGGATAATTGACGCAATTGTGGAATTATCGTAACGCATCTAGAGTAAAGGCAAAAATACTACGATTTTAATAGGCCTGATATGTATATACGTGCAGATCTTATGTTAAAAAACATATGTATGGATTCATACATGTGCATAGCACGATCAATAGTGAAAGAGGAGAAGCGAACATTCATCGTTTATAGTGGAGTAGGGTAACTATATAGTAGTCGTGTTTCGTCGACTACAGCATTTTTATTTGTTTATATTTTGTGAGTAATTGCAAGAAATAATTAAGTAATAACTTCTGGAGTTGTGTTGAAAACTCCCTCTACAATATTATATACAGCTTATATATAAATACATATATATGTTAATGTGTGATTTTTTTGAACGCCTAAAATATTTATGAATATTTATTTATTTTAATTCTACTTATACATGAAACTCAACTAAACAAATAACAGTCGAGTTCAAGTGAAGTATATAAATTCTTAGCCAGTTTTAAAGTGGGAATGCATCTGGACGTGCCCTTCTGGTCATCTGTCTATCGATTCGCCTGTTCAACTGCGTAAACCTTCTCCCGTTCGCAAAAATGAATATGTTGCCTACAAACTTGCGAAAGAATTTGAAAGTAGACCAAACTTTGCTTATCATGTTTTCTGCTTGTTAATCGTAAAGTATAACATATAAATTTCCACTTTTATTCTGAAAAGAGAGAAAACCAGCCGCGCCCACCCACTATTGTAGAGTACGAAGAAGTAGTTCTTTTCCTTTTTTTTAGTCTTTTCCAGGATTACGGTGATGGGTATACAAGGGTCGGTCGGTTATTTGCAAGGGAAACCTTCTCAGTTTATGTTGTATAGTGGCCATGTTCATTCGAACCATTTTCAATATCAGCCTACGTGTAAGAGTCTTTCATGTCTGTGTCTAACTTGAAGCCAATGTATGTGTGCATTGTTGCGGCTAGGAGACAAATGTTTGGCAGACAGATGGACATGCTTAAATCGATTCAGAATATGTTTTTGATCAAGAATTTAAAAGAATATAGTTTATGGGATTCCTGAAGCTTTCTTCTGCATGTTGTGAAGTCTGTGACAAAACGAACATATCTCCATCCTTCAGTTGTGGATATAGAAAACAAACACATTTTCCCTGATTTCGATTTATAGCATATGCAATTTATTTATTATAGGGATTTTATGAAATACATACATATATGTATATGATATTTACGTTATCTGCAATTTAAAAGCTTATGAATACATTTTATTTAATAAACAAATGCCCACACTACCCCTCGTTTCTAATTTTTTTTTTTTTTCGCTTTTTTAGATTATTTACATGATTCTCATTTAAATTTATTCCCGATGTTTGCAGTCCAAGAAGAGTTGGGCTTCATTCTGTTAATAATATAAATTAATTAATTATTAAAAAGAAAAAATTTAAAAAATAAAATTGGGTTTAACTCACTTGCACGAATCTAAAGATTTCCATTAACATATCATTTGACGATTTGCAATTGCCGGGTTGTGTATCGAATGCGTTTCCTGAACGTTTACCCCAACCCGGAGAGAAAGTCAACTGACATTCGACACAAGTTAGAATCAAAGCGAAGAAAGCAATTGCGACAATAGTACGGATGGTATACATTTTTGTTAATGAATGCTTTCGAACGATTGTGAATGCCTTTTATAGTTGACGACCAAGCATCCTTAGCTCTTAGTGTATGTTAATTGAACATCATGAGCACTTGAAAGGCTTTATGTAATTTACAATTTAATTGCAATAAATTAATTACTTTTTATTTTATGTGAGATTAGATTAGATTTCGAAAAAAATAGAGCAGTTTGCTTTTTTTGTTGACAAGAATTTTTCATATCTTCAAAATATGTTTTTATTGTATCCAATTTTCTTATCATAAATTGCTTACTAACATTGTATTAAATATATTAAATGGTATTACCTTAACCTACGTGTGTCTTTTGCAAAATATGCTTACACCTTATTATATAACAACATTGTAGTAAAAGTATTCCTAATGTTTTCAAAAGCTTTTCTGTATTTTGACCTCTTCAATCTTCTTAGGACATGCATACATATAACGTACAGTTCAAGCATTTTTTTGTTTGTTTGTGTAATTATAATTTTAAGACACATATGTAAATAGAAATTGAGCGATTTTAAGACAATATATGAAAATTATAACGTGTAGTATATTAATTGAGGATGTGTCCTTTGACAGATTAAGGCTGCTCATCAGAACTGCTGGTGCAACGAACACTTAGTTATTCAAATGTAAATTAATATCCATTGTGGCCATAGTGTAAAAACCAAACTTCTTATCGTTTAACTGACAATCGAAGACATTACGCTGAGCCAGAATATATTTACTATGTACATGTGTCATGGTATAGGAATTGGGATTACATATCTTCCATAAGGAAGTATTATGCGCATGCTATCTGTTAATACAAGGCTTTTATTTTCGAGTCACTAAAGACAGGTGCCTTCAGACAGAAACATAACACTGATATAAAGCAATTTGTCCTATATTTGATAGGAAAAAACTAACGCATTAATTGCCCTTTCCAGGCCAGAGGTGAGAACAACTATATACTACAACTACAGCATCTTTAGTTCATATGCATACATGTGAAGCCTCGACTGCAGCTGTCAAAACGCGTATGTCCGAATCATCAGTATTGTGTCGGTCCTATTTCTATACGCAAAATGGGGAACAACTCCTAGGCGAAACTTTTTTGAGAATTCTGAAGACGTCCTTTAGAATACGCCAGACACATAAGTATGTCCATCTCATATCAACTGCCAACAGAGATTTGCGATCAATCACACAAGCAAAACAATCGGTATCGAAGTGGGTGTGTTTCAATTGAACAGATTTATATAAATTTGTCTATGATGGTAAAAAATCTCTATTGATTTTTTAACTTATCGCCGAAGGAAGAAGGTACATAAGATGTTTTCTTTTGTTTAGAACATTTGAATATTCGTATTAGATTAGCGGACGAGACCAGTTTCTAATCGTCGGGTATCTATATTAGCGAATTCATACCTCCAATTTGTAACCTTTAATTTATTAACTCTTGATATATGATTATAGTGTTTGCGTATTAAGGAGGAATTGGCCCTATCGTGCCCACATTGAATCTTTATCACAGTTTATATTATTCTATATGAGAGCAGTAGTAAACATAACGATCTAAAAAATAATTAGTTTGGTCAAATGAAGATAAGTCAACAGTGTTTGCATGCATTCGCTTAATTATTGCTCTGTCACTACTAGTAGACGTTACTGATAGCAAATCGGGCAGATAATACCCAAAAACGAGTTTATCGCAAGAGAAGTTAATTTGGACCTAACGCTTAGCCATATACTCAACATATTGTCGTCTGTATATTAACAATATGTTTATTCTTTAACTGACTCTTTTATGTTCCTGCATTATTTTTCGCCAGTAATTTGGTTTTTTTCTTTTTCTTAAACACTTTCTAATTAAAGTGCGTCTACGTCATAGAAACCCTTCAAGTAGGTTCAACAGAAAATCACAGTTCTTTCAATTACTATAAAAAGCCATAGTCGCACTGATTTACCATCCACTAGTAGAAATGAATACCATACGAGTTTTTGTTCAATTTGCTTTCTTTGTTTTAATTTTGGTTTGCGTAGAATGTCAATTGACATTTTCACCGGATTGGGGTAAACGTTCTATAGCCTTTACAAGTGGCAGTAGTAAAGACTACTTTGAATCTCAAACGGGCAACTGTAAATCATCTAACGAAATGTTAGTACAAATTTTCAGGTTTATGGAAGTAAGTATGAAATGGGATTTTTAATTTTTTATTTTCAGCAAATAAATTTTATTTTAATTTTAGAATAAAGCTCAGTCATATTTGAACTGCAAAAACAAGGAATAAATCTATAAGAATTAAAGCACAAATATTCTACTATGAGGATAAGTACGGGTGGACAATGAATGTTTGAAACAAATGATATAAAATACTCTTTTTATTGTATTTAAAAATATTTCAAAAAATTAATGTATAAATTGAATAACAAAACTAGAAACTTTTCTTTTATGTAATAATACAATGATGGTCTTAATGCAATAATATGATAAGTTACTAATGTTTTAGTGTTCGCCGACGATATCAAGATCTTTTGTTCATTTAACTTAGGAAGTGACAGTTTGGTATTCCAAAACAATCTCATCGAGTTATCGGATTGGCGCGAGCATAATGCTATGACTTTCAACCGAAACCGCGCAAAAAGTTATCACTATCTGAGTCTATTCCGTTACCTGTCAATTACTATTTAGATTGTTATAGGCTTGACAATATTGTATTCTTCAATGGTTTGGATGTCCTCATACGTCTGAAATTCAGCTTTCATTTGCAGATTCTGTAGTTTGTGGCAAATAAGTCTAAATATTATTTGTTGACTCGTACTCGACTTCATGTTACGCTAATAAGATCTTTTGCCGAATATGCCATGATTGTACGGTCATCAAGTTATAATGAGTACACTGAATTTCTTGGATAAGTTCAGAAGTTTTTTTCAAGAATTGCATTATGTGGTTTGGATTGGGGTGCCTACAACGATTGTAACCTCGCTATGATAGCCGCCTTAAACTTGTTATTTTGCCGTTTCTTCTGAAAGACGCATTTGTCTTGATGTATGATTGCGTGTGATGGTTCCTTAACTTCCATAAATCATATCAGGCGTGACATTCGTAGGTAAAGTAAACCCTGGCTGTGTCCGGCCAATATTCCCCTTGATCTGATATAGAAGTTTGTCAATTTAGCGTAGTTTAATAAAATTATGACTTTTACAGATCTGCATGCATAGAATGAACTCGAGTGTTCTCTTAACTTCTTCTTATGGTCACTGTATTTTAGTAATTTTTATTGTTCTTCTTAACGATATTGTGTTGCAATACACTAGGGCGATATCCATTGGTATTTTGAAAATTGTGAAACATAACAATTTTTTTAATGCATTTCGCTGTTTTAAACTGACCCAATTGTTATTTAGTTTTAAGCTCAATGTACTTATTAAGCAATTTAACATACACTGTTTTTCCTTTAACCTTCTTTTCGTCTCCTCTTTAATTTTGTTTTATCGTTGATGTATTTTCATTTAGTTAGGAGTTCTATATAGTGAGTTATTGTCTATATGTTTAAGATTAGTATTTTTATAGTTCAGATGATATTGTAAGCGTAGCTGAGTTTACTTGGGCTGAATATTGGGTACTCGCACGTATTTGCATCAGCGAAATAGATCAGTGAAAATGATAGAGTAATGCGGATAAATTCGATGATTTTGACCTTTCCTACATAACCTAAGAATTTCCCCTTTAGTATTATTGACTTGCGTAAACAGACGCTGAATAATTATATTTTACATTTATAATTATAACCATAAATTAAAATATACACATTGTGGTTGTGGTTACATATCTTAACATTAGGGTGTATATCTAATTGGTGGTTTTGTATTTGCGTAATATTTTCTTGTAATATAAGACATGTATTTTGTAGCTTAAAGTTTATCTCTACAGTTCTTATATTAAAGTTTGTATTTGTACAATTTTAGTTGTGGTATTTCTCAGCAAGATTTTTGTGTATAATTTTACTTTTTACTAATCCATACAATCCAATATTTGTATATATAAGTGTTTAATCTTGATGGTTTTGCTTTCCTATTTCTCATTTATATAACCATATCCTCCCATTTAATATTCAAATACATTTATTCCTCATTTCGATGCTATTTATTCTTCAATAGTCTTAATATTTTTATCTTCGTTTGAATATTCCTTATATACTTTTCATATAATATTCTTCAGATATTCTTTATCTTCGTTTTATTATTCATCATATATTCTTCATATGAATATCCTCTATACTTTTTCTATCTTCTCAAATTTATTTTCTTACTTTTATGTATTCTCGGCATTCTAATTAGATCACTTTTTCCCAGAGCGTACAGCAATTGTCTTTCTAAATACTGTCAATTTTCGATTTTCGGTGCATCTTGTGTTGCAGCGACCACACCGTGATGAAATTCATATTATGAGGATGAGGACCATAATAGTTTAATTTTATTTGGTTGGGACTGCTATTTATTGATTTTGTATGCTTATGTGCATTTTTGGTAATAGCTCAGCTTTTTCTTTTTTTTTTTTGTAACTTTCTTTTTTTTTGCATTTTGCTGTTAATTT
>NW_024004103.1:0-2351 GCF_014805625.2 Glossina fuscipes | reverse complement strand
TTTTTTTTTTTTCGCCCTTCCGATTTAAATGCTTGTGCATATCAATCCCCTGTCAACTCAAATCGGAAACGTATACTTAAGTTTTTTTTGGGAACATTTAATGAAGTTACCAAAAAAATTGCTTACATCCTATTGATGAAGATATGTTGCCATCTATTGCTATTCCTATTGATGCAAATATCCCATCGTTCGTCATATCGATCCTCATGATCTGCGTTAAACAAGTCTGGAATGAGATACAATATCGGATGTTCAGAAAACATTTGTTAAACATTTTGTTACTCCTGAAGTTTACATAAAGAACTCAAAGTTAATCTTTTCCTCCGACACCTTGTTTAAATCATTTTTTCGGATATTTATATTTTCATGGTGAGTGGGTTTTTTAAAAAGAAAATGCTTCTAAGAATTTACTTCTATTACAACTTACAAATATATAAGAATTTAAATCCCGGTCTCAATCCCTTTAAGATACGATATTTCATCGATTACGTGATTCACGTATTTTTATGACAAATTCAATAATCTACAATTTGAATATAATTCCTTTCTATTGATTCTTCTTTTAATTTCCTGAAAACCTGACCGCAAACAAGAATTTGATATTACAAAAAACAAAAAAATTGCACATAGTGGATAGAGGCAGAATTGATCAAATCTACTGCATCTTTGTTGCCATTGGTTTCTCTTTTCAATCATAATAGTACGAGTGATGTAACATTTCACGCAAGTTCTTGCGAATCGAGTGTTTCGTCCAACAATTATTAGAACAATTGATAAACAATTATAAAATATGAAAGCGGATAAGACGAAATAGATTAGATAGATATATCAAATTATTCCTAAGGATTTCTATATAGTAAGTGTAGCTCAAGGAAATAGAAAGGAGTAAGGAAGGGCAAAAGAAATTCTGGATAATATTGGGAGATATTTATTCTACTTTGGACATTTTACGTATCCGAAAGTATACTCTCTTTGCGGAATATTGGGTATCCTCCCAAATAGTTGCTAAGAAACTACAGGACACAAATTTATGTTTTCACCTTTAGGAACATAACATGATGCTTGACTTGGGTTTTATGTTTGGATGAACCCAACTTTTTGCTTTCCATTCAATTTGGTTAAATTATATTGTTTAGGTTGGGCCGAATTAAATTTTAGCAAAGACGCACCTCCTCATTTAGATCTCAAGCGCTAAGCCTATGTGCCACTTTCGCAAGAGTAAAAGTTTATACAAAAACTAAAGCAAAAAAAGCAAATGTTTCTCTTAAATATAATAAAATAGCTCTAGTTTCTCATTTCTCCGGGATAAATTTAATTTCAAATTTAATTATGAAAAAAATTGAAAAAAACAAAGTTATGCGTGTCGAGTTGTTAATTGCAATTAAATTCTTACATCGTCTACTAAATATTGAACGATATACCAGGTTTATCATTGGATTTGTAACATTCATAGGTATGCGTTGCAGAATCGTATGGCGATGCTTGCGCATCGTTTACGTTCTTCTTACTTTATGCCTATCTGATAATCATAGTTTGAGGCATTGGAGAGATTTAGATACGTAGAAGCCTGAAGCAATGACAATGGTTTTGCGGCAAAGATGCTGCGTGAATTACGCCGCTTAGGAAAGCAGGGGACAGAAAGCCGAGGAAATGAAAGCCAATAGGGCAATCAATTGAGGTCTCACCAACCGATTAGCACCAATTGCAACCAGCCCCCGCAAAGAGAGTGATCAAAAGAGTATTGTTCGAGTTTGGGTGAGTGAGTGGGGAGGCGGTTAGTTTTAGCTCGGCCGCTGCATGGATGGTAAATCGTGCATGCTGCTGGTACGGCCCAGTAGCATCTTTCGAAGATTTTCACCATTAGTTCACGTAGCAAAAAAAACATGTACACACACACACATACACAGGACAAACACGCGCATATACGGCTGCGGCTAATATCAAGTGGATATTAAAGTTTGGGTTGAAAGCTTGTTTTAGACACTTTATTAAAGGAACTAATTGGAAAAATTTAGGAGAACGCAGTTTGTCTATCAAATCTTTTCAATCATATTCAATCAAGTAGATTAAGACCATTCAAAGCGAACGAATATATGCAGATGCGCTTGGATTAAATTCGAAAACTTCTTTGATTTTAGAGCTTTTTTCATAGAACCTTCTAATGTCACCAAGACATAGAGTTGCAAGGAGAGCGCAAAGCGTCGTAACTGCATGATAAAATATTGATGATGATCTAAATATTCGAACTCCATTCCGATGTCAAGTGCACAGAGGTAAGAAGAACTGCATACCACAACACGGACAAAAGAATCAAGCTAGGGATCATAAAGATTAGAAGATTTTTAGAAATT
>NW_024004102.1:0-2487 GCF_014805625.2 Glossina fuscipes | reverse complement strand
TTTTTTTTTTTTCGCCCTTCCGATTTAAATGCTTGTGCATATCAATCCCCTGTCAACTCAAATCGGAAACGTATACTTAAGTTTTTTTTGGGAACATTTAATGAAGTTACCAAAAAAATTGCTTACATCCTATTGATGAAGATATGTTGCCATCTATTGCTATTCCTATTGATGCAAATATCCCATCGTTCGTCATATCGATCCTCATGATCTGCGTTAAACAAGTCTGGAATGAGATACAATATCGGATGTTCAGAAAACATTTGTTAAACATTTTGTTACTCCTGAAGTTTACATAAAGAACTCAAAGTTAATCTTTTCCTCCGACACCTTGTTTAAATCATTTTTTCGGATATTTATATTTTCATGGTGAGTGGGTTTTTTAAAAAGAAAATGCTTCTAAGAATTTACTTCTATTACAACTTACAAATATATAAGAATTTAAATCCCGGTCTCAATCCCTTTAAGATACGATATTTCATCGATTACGTGATTCACGTATTTTTATGACAAATTCAATAATCTACAATTTGAATATAATTCCTTTCTATTGATTCTTCTTTTAATTTCCTGAAAACCTGACCGCAAACAAGAATTTGATATTACAAAAAACAAAAAAATTGCACATAGTGGATAGAGGCAGAATTGATCAAATCTACTGCATCTTTGTTGCCATTGGTTTCTCTTTTCAATCATAATAGTACGAGTGATGTAACATTTCACGCAAGTTCTTGCGAATCGAGTGTTTCGTCCAACAATTATTAGAACAATTGATAAACAATTATAAAATATGAAAGCGGATAAGACGAAATAGATTAGATAGATATATCAAATTATTCCTAAGGATTTCTATATAGTAAGTGTAGCTCAAGGAAATAGAAAGGAGTAAGGAAGGGCAAAAGAAATTCTGGATAATATTGGGAGATATTTATTCTACTTTGGACATTTTACGTATCCGAAAGTATACTCTCTTTGCGGAATATTGGGTATCCTCCCAAATAGTTGCTAAGAAACTACAGGACACAAATTTATGTTTTCACCTTTAGGAACATAACATGATGCTTGACTTGGGTTTTATGTTTGGATGAACCCAACTTTTTGCTTTCCATTCAATTTGGTTAAATTATATTGTTTAGGTTGGGCCGAATTAAATTTTAGCAAAGACGCACCTCCTCATTTAGATCTCAAGCGCTAAGCCTATGTGCCACTTTCGCAAGAGTAAAAGTTTATACAAAAACTAAAGCAAAAAAAGCAAATGTTTCTCTTAAATATAATAAAATAGCTCTAGTTTCTCATTTCTCCGGGATAAATTTAATTTCAAATTTAATTATGAAAAAAATTGAAAAAAACAAAGTTATGCGTGTCGAGTTGTTAATTGCAATTAAATTCTTACATCGTCTACTAAATATTGAACGATATACCAGGTTTATCATTGGATTTGTAACATTCATAGGTATGCGTTGCAGAATCGTATGGCGATGCTTGCGCATCGTTTACGTTCTTCTTACTTTATGCCTATCTGATAATCATAGTTTGAGGCATTGGAGAGATTTAGATACGTAGAAGCCTGAAGCAATGACAATGGTTTTGCGGCAAAGATGCTGCGTGAATTACGCCGCTTAGGAAAGCAGGGGACAGAAAGCCGAGGAAATGAAAGCCAATAGGGCAATCAATTGAGGTCTCACCAACCGATTAGCACCAATTGCAACCAGCCCCCGCAAAGAGAGTGATCAAAAGAGTATTGTTCGAGTTTGGGTGAGTGAGTGGGGAGGCGGTTAGTTTTAGCTCGGCCGCTGCATGGATGGTAAATCGTGCATGCTGCTGGTACGGCCCAGTAGCATCTTTCGAAGATTTTCACCATTAGTTCACGTAGCAAAAAAAACATGTACACACACACACATACACAGGACAAACACGCGCATATACGGCTGCGGCTAATATCAAGTGGATATTAAAGTTTGGGTTGAAAGCTTGTTTTAGACACTTTATTAAAGGAACTAATTGGAAAAATTTAGGAGAACGCAGTTTGTCTATCAAATCTTTTCAATCATATTCAATCAAGTAGATTAAGACCATTCAAAGCGAACGAATATATGCAGATGCGCTTGGATTAAATTCGAAAACTTCTTTGATTTTAGAGCTTTTTTCATAGAACCTTCTAATGTCACCAAGACATAGAGTTGCAAGGAGAGCGCAAAGCGTCGTAACTGCATGATAAAATATTGATGATGATCTAAATATTCGAACTCCATTCCGATGTCAAGTGCACAGAGGTAAGAAGAACTGCATACCACAACACGGACAAAAGAATCAAGCTAGGGATCATAAAGATTAGAAGATTTTTAGAAATTTTTTAAAAACATTGCCGTAGAAAATAATTTAAAAAAAAGTTACATCACTTTGCTAGACGTGGGTAAGGGGTATCTAAGATTCACGTCTGAGCTTGATTCTTTCTCAATTAAATGCTTTTACAGTTAACGTATAATT
>NW_024004101.1:0-4292 GCF_014805625.2 Glossina fuscipes | reverse complement strand
CTCATAATAAATAATCCCCTTCCAGTCCCACCAAATGCATAGCAAAAACTTCCTGGCCGTTAGCCCTGGTTTGACCACCGTTTGAGGTGCTTCACCGCTCTTTGACCACGATCGTTTTCGCACAGGGTTATCGTATGTGATCCATTTCTCATCTCCAGTCACCATCCGTTTAAGAAATGGGTCTATCTCATTCCGTTTGGCCAAGGCTTCGCAGATGGAAATTCGATCCATCATGTTTTTTTCTGTTAATTGGTGTGGCACCCAAACATCGAGCTTCTTTTTGTATCCAGCTTTGTGTAAATGGTTTAAAACTGTTTTATGGTCGATTTTAAGCTCCTGGGCGATGTTACGACTGCTAACATGCCGGTCAACTTCGATCATTTCTCCGATTTAATCGACATTTTCGACGACTACCTGTGCGAGGTGCATCTTTAACATCAAAAATTCCTGAATGGAATCTACGAAACCGAAATTGCACATAATTGGCTGCTACAGTATCGGAACCATAAACACCATTCACAATTTTAGCCGCCTGGCTTGCATTTTCGTCTTTGTCAAAGAAAAACTGTAAAATGTACCGAATTTTCTCTTTGTTCACTTCCATTTTTAACACGCTATAACTCACAACTGAATGCACCAAACAAAAAACAGCAAAAGAATTTTTTTCCTGCGAAATGTACAGTATGTAAATGTACAGTATCGGAAATATTTTGATCGATACTTTACGAGAAATCTATCAGTGCAGCCATCTACCGAAAAAATAATGGATTTCTCTTTCCCCAACCTAATATTAATATTAAATTTACCAAATATTAGGACGCAAGCACATATAAAACAAGCTAAGCCTTTCATAACAAGATCAAAAAAACTAAGTTATTGCCAATAACTCTCATGCATAGTTACAGTATAAATACTCAAAGAATGCAAATCGACTTGCAGAGACATTACGTAGCTACATATTTTAGATATGTCTTGGAAAATGTTGAAACCTATCAGCAAAACCTAATTTCATTACTATGTCCAGGGTCAATCCCCGGCAAAATCGCCCCAAATACTCCCTTTCCATATACATGAGACAATAATTTCATTTTATAAATTTTTCATAAATACTTTCTGCATTTTAACTATTCGCCAATAATCTACGTGCAGTCTATGGTAAACAGTAACAATAATTGTTTTTTCGAATTTTTTATAACATTTCTGTATGATTTCTTGCTTTATTCATGTTTGTATTTTCTATATTTGTTTAGTTTTTTCCATCATTTTGTTATTCTTTGATTACCGTTCAATTATCAATTAATTACCGTAGCAGAAGCGCGAAACAAATGTGAAGATAGCCCACCTTATGGCAAGACAAAAATGTGAACTAACTTCAGAGCAGTTAACTTTTACTATGTGATGATAAAACTTGGTCCGTAGTAGCAAATTACCTAAAAAAAATAACGGTAAGGAATTTGGATCCCATGGATCTATTTTGTAGACCCTAACGTACGTGAGGGTTAACATAAGAAGCAATCGAGCGAAACTATAATTTCAAATATTCTATAGCAGAAACTGAGAAATGGTTAAATTTTTGGGAAGTAAGTTACGTTTGCTAAATTTTAATATGATTAACATGCTTTGGGCATCGTCCAATATGCGGGGTTTCATGACGTACATGCATATAATGAAAAAAAAAACGTAAACATATGCATAAATACATATATACAATTAAAATTTTTCTCCACTTAACTGCTTCTGATTTGATTCATTTCCGCTTTCGTAGATACAAGTTTTATTACTCTTATCACTCTTTAAGGCTTCCGTCTGCTCTCCTATTTTAAACTGATCTGTTCGTTTCGACAAATTGCGATATTCTTTCTGGGTTTCGAATTTTTTCTTTTTACTTTGGTTTCGCTAGTTTCTTGTGGCTTTTTTTCGATCTGATATTTTTTACGCAATTTTAGAAACCCACACATATCTAGAACGATCGCCAATGTGTAGGGAAAAGGTTTTTTTCCTATTTGTAATGAAAAGGTTTTATTTTTTATTTGAAGTAACTTTCTTTATTCTAATTGAAACATAAATAATAGTAATAATAATAATAATGATGACAATAATGCCCCAAATGATAGATATACAACATTGAAAACTCTCATGTTTTTCGGCCTTCAAGATGTGTTTATTTGTGTTTAACATAAGACGTTTATCTTGTCCATAACATCGTAAAGCTATGCTCAGTATTAGTTTAAGAACTATTTTATAATATCACTTGAGAAAGATCGGAGACTGAGTAGACGGATGTATGTGCCTTTGCTGAGCTAGCCACTTCGGGTGACGTCACAGGAGGGGCAGGGAAATTACATTTTGTCTGTCGGGCGATCCTCAGACGTTTACACGTAAGAGAATAGCACGAACACACGGGCGAACGAAGCCTTGCGTACCGAACAGCCCTAAGCCCTAGGTTTTTCTTCATCCTGTCATACTTAATGGGCTCCTTCGGCCGATGATGTTTATGGGAGAGCCCGAAGTTGGATACGGAGAGTCTAAAACTATTTTCCTCTCACCACAAAAAAGAAATGAACGCATTTTTTGCAATTTTTATTTTTTTCTTTTGAAAAGAGATATTTTTTTTTAATTTTGTTTAATAAAAAACTAAAAGATAATTACAATCACATAAAAATTTGGCAACATTGAAAAATATTAAATGGATTGTGAGGGCTAAAGCCCACACCTGGAGCTGGCGTAAGCTCAGCGGCCCCAGGTTTTATTTCATAAGAATTTTTCTTTTGATGTTTTATTTATATTTCTTATGATTTCTATGCGGGCTTAAAATTGTTTCTGTTTCTTCGTTTCATAGCTTCAAAGACCATTCAAAAATTCTATGAGAATCCTTGAATTTGAATGATTGTTTATTTTGTTCCCATTTATTCTCTTATGACAATTTTCAGACTCCAACTTTAAATTATCGTTGCACTTGATTAGTAAATAACTGAAGATCAGGTTTTCTTTTCTACTTCAAATATAAATTATATAATATTTGATTTAAAGACCTATTACCATTATCAGTGTAACCGCACCAACCAGACTAAAACGTTCACTCTTGCACTCACCCCTCGACCAGTTAACTCTCTCTACCTTACTCTAGCACTGACAAACTTGACTTCAACTTCGGCTTATTTTTCTTTACTCTAGTTTCTCTTCGCTTAATCCTAATTCTGCTTAACTTACTCGTTTTATTACTTTTATAAAATTTATTCTCATATTTAACATTAAAGAACAATTCACTTTATTTATATTTCATTAAACTACTTGTTTAATATATCAAAAATAGTTTGACGTCATTGGCGACACATGATTAATGTTAATTATTAAATATTCACATGATCTTTTTTCATCATCGAAAACGTAATACGTATTGAAAGCTTTAATTCACCAAATTTTTCATTTCATTTGTCTTATGTTACGATTTTCCTCCATTAATTAAAGTTGTATGAAAATTTGTACTCTATTAGTCTTCGTTGTATTTTGAATTTCTTGTCTCAATAATTTTACATATTTTCACATTTGTTCATGCACATTTGTACATGTTAGACGTTGTTTTCTATAGCTCGCATGATACGACCGCCAACTTTTTCTTTCTGATGAACTCTATTCAGAACACAAACGATAAAACAGCTAAGTAATTACTCATTTCTTTTTGAAACAACTGTTTAAGGCAACTTTTCGTATGTATACCATTTTAAAACATATTTCTCTTCTTGCCACATTTAATTCAAAACTGTATCAATTTTTTTATACTTTTTTCTTAATTGCCTTTCATTTCACGAGACCGACCACCACCTTTTTCCTCTTTTTCCGTTCTCAGCAAAAAGACGAAATATTCCAGGAAATGATCAACATCAAACAACAATTCGCATAACTCAAGGTTGCATTTTTAACGGAAATTGTTAAGTAAAAGCACATTCTATAGTATATATATCCAATCACGCTTTAGTGGGTGCAAATGTTCACGAGCACAATAAAGTAAAAAGGAATTGTTCATCCTTAAAAGTCTAACGATCGACTTTTCAACATGGGAACATTTGTTATGGCAGAGGATGCCTTTGGTCAGGACCAATTATTCACCCTGCTTATAATTTCGATTCTTTTGTCACTTGAAATCAAGAAATCTGTTGTTCTCGTGATCCCGACAGAAACAAAGTAATGTTTAAATTATCATAAGTTTGTTTATTTCAACTATTTTATTCTTTGTTGAAATAATGAACCCAAGTTTGTGTAATAAATTACATAATAATAACAATTTAAAAGTA
>NW_024004100.1:0-3154 GCF_014805625.2 Glossina fuscipes | reverse complement strand
TAAAGCCAAATAAAAAAATTTTTCCAAGCGTTAAAATTTACAGGTAGCAAAAATTATTTTAAAGTTTATCTTCGAAAATCGGGCTCACATTCTGTTCAAATAAGTGCCCTTTTAGTTGTTGACCTACACACCGCATTTTATTTAAGGCATCAAGGAAAGCGATACTATAATCAGTGGTGGCACGCGCACTCAGGCGTTGGTCCAGGTGCTTAGCAATGTGGAATGAAAATAAGGTTTACGTCATTTTTGGTACTTATTTTTGTGAGTCATTTTTGCTTTGCTTTAAAATACAATTTTAAATGATTTCAAACTAATTATCTCTTGTACAAAAAGCTATCGGGTTGTTAAAACGAACTGAATAGAGACGTGTATTAACAACTGAACCGATTTAGTTTTTTCCTTGCAATGCGTATAATGAATTTTGAGTATACCTATTATCACGTCTACAATACGAGAACGGTAGTCTGGGAGACAACTGTCCTTTTTCATGACATAAAATAAACTTTATTTAACATGAAGTAATATAGGGGCAAATAGTGTAATCGATGAGTCGGTTTGAATAACATCAACCAATATCTTCCATATCAAAACGATTGTGCGTTTATATTATATATGGTAAAAAATACATGAAAGCTTCCTCTTGTCGACTTTCAGCATAAAATTTCCTAATCCAGAAGATTATAAGATAATCTCTTGTTATTGCAATGCGTAAAGCAAGACTATATTTCATCATCATAAAATGTGCGATATTTTGTGTTATTCTAACCCATACGGCCAACAAAACATCAATTGTTTTCGAACGCCTAAAAATAAACAAGTAATATCGAAAAAAGTCGTCAACAACACACAGAAAACGTTATTACGAAAACATATATATGAAAGGAAAATGTACATAAAGAATATGTAAACGGCACAAAGAACATACAAATGTTATTTTGTTCAGCCACGTTGGTCTTCTTCGCAATAGGCTTTAGAGCTGCAACCTTACGGGCCAATGAGGGCTTTTCAGCTGTCAGCTTAATAAGCTCTATAGCAGTAAGTAATAGAGCACTTTCAGACACCGGTAGCTCATCAAAGATGAGCAAAATGTAAGCCGGCGTCGGGTAGCGGTTTCAGGTCACAGAATGTGCGAATTCTACGACTAGATCAAGGGAGCTTTTGGTGGAGGAAGGCTGCATCTTTATAAGCCAACAGCTTGATTAAGTTAGAACCTGGCTGACAATTTCTGAAGACCTTTTCAGATTGGTTACGAATTGTTGGCCTTGAGTTGATGGATATTTCAAGAAATTGAAAGGACCTACACTGACTTACTTTGCGGCAGATTGACAATTTTGTGTGATCTTTGTGAGAAGGAAAGTACATTGGTACCGGATTGAAGTGTAGCTGGGCTTTGAAATGCTTCAGCTGTTGTAAATTGACCATGTACGGTTTGAAAATTTTGGGGTTTAAGCAGCGGCGTTACAGCAATCCATCTTGTACCACAATCGGTTCTAAACCCGAGGTCAGAAAGCGCTTTGATAAGAAGTTGACAACGCAAAAACCTATGTGGTGTGAGATGTCAGTGAGTTTTAGAGGTTTGCTAGTGTTTTAAGACTGACGTAGTCATACGCCTTGCTGATGTCAAAGGACAATCTTTCTACATGTTTTTTCTCATTGCTAAGCAGCATGGATAGTTCATTGATGAACATTTTTGTAGATTTTTCTTTTTGATATGCAAGTCAGTGTGATGTTGTGGGCATTAAGGAGGGAGTTTTTCTTTGACCTTAAGGCTTGTGATTTTTAAAACTGAAATAAGAACGATTGGTGCAAAATTGGTAATATTCTCGTGACTTTTACCAGATTTGAAAATCGGATGTTAGGTGTCCAACAATGACTGACGGCATCAAGCAACATCAGACGACTTTTCACCAATAGCATCATGACTCTGTTGTATTTAATGCCGCTGCGTCGAGCTGCAGAAGTCCTTTAGATTACAAAGGCCTTGAGAAGTCCATGTAACAGTAAGGAATAATACTGTCAGAATATTGAGTCGTTCGTCCAGTTTGGAAAGCGCGAAGTCCAACGATGACGATGACGATGACCGTTTGCGAAATCCCAAAAAGTTCTAGAATTACCTCCAGTACAAAGTTCGCCAATAGCGCAGGCACTGTCCTTTCATATTAAAATAGAGAACAACATTGAAGCGCTACTCGACCCGACCACGAGAGCATCATAAGACGAGGTGAACTGGTTCATTTTGTTCAGGGTACGATTTTGCCTTAAGTATTTTGTTATCTTTGTCTAGTGAGGATTTTGTTAACCGCTGGGTTAATATTCCTGATATTCTCACCAGAGGAAACAGTGAAAAATAAACGAAAAGTATTTTCATATTCACTGGAGTCAAGACCCAAAAGCTGCGGAAACCCTTTCTTCAATAAAGCAAATTTTTCCTTAGTTAACACCTAGTTACAAAATAGAGTGGTATACACCAGGGTATCTGATCTACAATATTTACTCTCTGAATACTATGGTTTAAAAAACGAAGTCATTTCAAAACAAAGATGAGTTCAACACATATGCGTTATGGTATATCCTTACACGTTAAAATTGTCCTTTGGGTTTAAACTGATAAAGAGCGACATTAGTTCCCAATTCTGCTCAGTCAATTGCGTTTAAACGTTCCTGTTACTGTTGTAGGCATTCTAATTAGGCTCTCTCAATGTCGCAGTAATTACGAGTTTCTTTCGTCGTTCCATGTTCACTCTCAAAACTTGAACAAGTTTTATAGGCACGTTTCATTTTCTAATGCGGCCACCTCCCTTAAAAAAAATTTCTAGGGATGCTTCGAGTTATTGGTTACAAGTTGTGCACTTAAGTAGAATCTTATGGACAGTTATACGACTAATAGCGTAATATACGATGACTTTGAAACATCTGCAGCTTTGGCCCATTGTGTGTTGGTTTAATTAATCAAGAACTTATTTTCTGAACTTTTTTTTGCTTCTTCCTTTGAATATGCATTGAATTATATCTTCATTTATCATCAGCTATCTAGAGTAGCTAAAGAGATTTAGTAAATAAATATGTAAACATATATACGTTTAAAATCAATTTCAGACATATGCACTGTTTTGTTGTATGATTTGTTGCTATTTTAAAGGTAACTTCAAAATGC
>NW_024004099.1:13873-15910 GCF_014805625.2 Glossina fuscipes | reverse complement strand
ATTGTTTTTCTTTTTACTTGAGTCTGAACAGAGTAATGTTTTTTGTTCGGAATATGGTCAGGTTATATGAAAAGCGCAAGCGAGGCATGATACAAAAGATATTTCGATATATTAAAAATATAGAATCATGGAACGATCAAAATTGCATTTTTGACTTTCAATACCACAATCTGATTTTCGATATGATCGCAGAGAAAACGAATGATTGCTTTACAACGGATGATGGCTGCAGCGGTTATATACGCCAGTTAGTGGACTTTACATTGAAAGTCTTATTGTATAAAATTTAAAAAACAATTCAAATTGGATAAGCTCGATTAACGATTAATTTTAAATATTTTATATAGTACCCATCATCGAAGGATGGGAGGTATATTCATTTTGTCAAAACATTTGCGCCCAAAAGGAAGCCACGGACATTCCTCAAAGTATTCTTGATCAGTATCAAATTCTGAATTGATTTAAGCATATCCATCCGTCCGTCTATGTAGTGTCTGTTGTCCACATTCCCTTGGCCGCAAAAATGAAGCTATCGGGTTCAAATTGTAAGTTCTTGCACGCAGGTTAGTATTGAAGATGGTCCAAATAAGCCGAGGGATACACTCACAGTACCACATAAACTTACAGCACCTCTGTCTTTCAAAAGGAATAAAAAATTGGTTTTTTGCTCATTACTCATAAACTATAGCAGATAAATGTACAAAAATTGGAACATGTATTCTATTGCCGACGCTGTAATACCTATAAAAAAATGGAAAAAATTGACCACGTCTTACCAATATTATAGTGTATCAAAACCCAATTTTCACATTCAACATTCTCCCGTTCGCAAATATGGAGATTTGGACAGCAATTTGAAAGTGACGTAAACTTTTGAAATAAGGCGCCTACAGCGCCCGCGCGCCTATAAATCGAAAAGTTTTATTTAAAAAAAAAAAAAAAAAAAATATATATTATTATATATATATATATTATTTATTTATTTATCCATCTATGGCTGCAATTCCATGTTAAGTCATCTTAAGCAACACTCTTAAGGTTAAAGGGCTTAATATACACTATGAAGATCATCAAAGCACAGCAAAGTTGATTGTTTGTAGACAAATTTTTGCTTAAGATATTTTTAGGCTTAAAATATCAAGTACAAAGTGAACTAAGCTATGACATTATATTTCAAAGAAAATCAACCACAAAACCAAATGAACAGTATACAATGTTATAGGCGTTAAAGTACTAAAGGCAAACACATTAGTCTACGGAAAGTATTAGAGGCGAACATAAGTCTATAAGACTATTTTATATAGGTAGTTATGAGATATGATCCATCGCACTGAAATTCGAACCTATCCAGTGCACAATACGATAGCTCCAGCATATAAAGTATGAAATTTAGATCTTTTACTTTTGTTTATCTTTTTTTGGATAACGCTGAAGAGTGTAAATGATTCAGTCACCACCGAATATAATTTTCTTGTTCATTTATATAATTATTTCATGCTGGATTATAAAGAATATAACAGTTATATAGTATAAATAGCATCACTTAGAATAATTCATGTGCAATGTGGCAAATTGGATAAAATATGTCAGATGTAATAAATATATATATAAACTACGGTGTACTTTTTGGTAGTAAAAAGTTTCTTCACATTTCTTGATATGAAAATTTTGATTGAAATTTATCGAAACATTTGGCGAATATGGAATTAAGAATTTTTCAATTCTTCAAAATACATGATGGAAAGAAAACAAATTATATTTGTTACATACAAATATACCCTTTATTTTTTTCACACAAGCAAACTTATATGTATACCATAGCGCATATTCACAAACAATTGTATATGTCTCCCGTTTGCAAACGTTTAAGGGTATGCGACGTTATATCAAGAAGCTGTTAACAGAGTCTGTGCACATACAAATGACAAAAATGAAAGAGCAGGCATACAAACGGGTGCTAATTCAAAGTGTTGCTACTGTGATGTATATGATACACAAAGAGAGTTCCTAAGAATTTCCTAATCTCAATTTTAAAGA
>NW_024004099.1:0-13773 GCF_014805625.2 Glossina fuscipes | reverse complement strand
TGTGATGTATATGATACACAGAGAGAGTTCCTAAGAATTTCCTAATCTCAATTTTAAAGAAAATAGTGGAATATCTCGTTGTCTCGAGGTCATTTTGTCAGGTCTTTGTAAATATTTTTGCAGTATCCGTTTATATCCTTTCACAGGACATTAATTCTGGAATGAGTTGTGATATTATGGACGTAACTGGATATTTGATATTAAATGTGCCTTCTGTTCGCCTTAAAATCTTAAGGTCTGCGCGAATGTCTGAATTTGGTCTGCTAATGCGAGGTTACGCACAGCAACACCGACAATAAATTGTTAGTTCAGGCAAATGGCAAATGGATGATAGCATATTCCACTTCAGTGTTGTTAACAGTTCGTGGACAAGTTTTACAGTATAAGTCCGAGCATTATTCCCATTCGGAAATGCCATTTCATGTATTGTGCAATCATGATTTCTTCACTAATCGACGCAAACTCTATAGACTTACTCAGCCGTAAATAAGATCTATCTTTTCCAAACCTGTAACAATCTGCATTGTATCTATTTATCATCAATGGATCCGGTTCAACAACATCTTCGTCTGAACCTTTTTAAGCAGGAAAACCAATAACCTTTCAGCGGTTCGCGTTTTTTTCCTAGATGGTAAAGATTAAATAAGAGTTATATATAACAAGACTTTCCTTTCAACATGGAGAAAGTGGTAACTTTTGCATAGAAAAACCTTCATGGTATCTTTGGTCGACGCACAAGCAAAAAAGCAAGACGCGTAATAAAAATATACTACAAATGAATCTTTTAATCTGGATTGTGAACAAAATGTTGGAACATTTCGTACTACCTACCATCATCCAAAAAGCACATGGATTCGTTAACAGTGGCGATATCTATATGCCATTCCCCGCACTTATTAAGTGATGTGTCACATGCATATTTTATATACGTATATATTAGTTTGGGGAAAAAGAAATCCATTATTTTTATGTGAACTTCAGGACTTTATTTAACATGCTTCGGATTGTACGATTTGGGTCAAATATGCACCGTTTGTTGTACGATTTGTTGCCATTTTAAAAGTAACTTCAAAATGCCTCTCTCATAGAAGTCCTGGTCTCTATTTGCAAAAAACTCTAGTAGTCGATTTTCACAATCCTCCCTAGATTCCGTTTGGCCAAGGCTTCGCAGATGGAAATTCGATCCATCATGTTTTTTTCTAATAATTGGTGTGGCACCCAAACATCGAGCTTCTTTTTGAATCCAGCTTTGTGTAAATGGTTTAAAACTGTTTTATGGTCGATTTTTAGCTCCTGGGCGATGTTACGACTGCTAACATGCCGGTCAACTTCGATCATTTCTCCGATTTTATCGACATTTTCGACGACCGGCCTACCTGTGCGAGGTGCATCTTTAACATCAAAAATTCCAGAACGGAATCTACGAAACCAAAATTGCACATAATTGGCTGTTACAGTATCGGAATCATAAACACCATTCACAATTTTAGCCGCCTGGCTTGCATTTTCGCCTTTGTCAAAGAAAAACTGTAAAATGTGCCGAATTTTCTCTTTGTTCACTTCCATTTTTAACACGCTGTAACTCACAACTGAATGCACCAAACAAAAACAGCAAAAGAATTTTTTACTGCGAAATGTCACCTTTCCAACGAGCATAAATCTGAAATTGTTTGATCGATACTTTACGAGAAATCTATCAGTGCAGCCATCTACCGAAAAAATAATAGATTTCTTTTTCCCCAAACTAATATATATATATACGAGTATGTATACATATTTATAAATGCACATACCTATATATGTATATAATGCGCTGCTATTTTGTCGCTTAACTTCTACTTTTTCACTTTGATTTTTATGGCTTTTGTAAAACCATTTTAACATCAGGCTTCCATACCATCAATTTCAGTCTATCAACATCTTATCGGTTGAGCTACCAGTGTTTATGAAGATGTATATCCCTACTAAACCAGCGTAAAACCGCACCAAAATTTCTGTCATAAAGTTAAAAAAATTGTTTGACTTTCGGAGGCCCAGTTACGAGAGTTTCGCGAAACTGGATGGAGGTGAGTGTTGCCTTATCAACCAAAATCAAATCGCGTAGAAAGTATTTTTAAACTTCAATTTTTTTTTTTTTCTCAAAGCGCGTACGAAGTATTTTTAAATCAAAGTGTTATGCAAGTGCGTTTCGATCCATATCCATTCAAATTTTATGTGGTAAATGTGCAATGTTGAGTGTTAAAAAAATGGAAAGAAATTTTAACAAAGACATCGCTCGTTATTTGCTTGGAAATTATTAGATTTTATTGTTGATTAGTCCTTTTCAAAATTCCACCATATTCCTGTTCCTATGTATGATATCAACTTAAAATTGAATCAAATGTTTTACAAAACTTTCTATAAATGTCGACTGTTAGAATTTTAAACAGACAAGAAAATGAAGTGGATCTGAAGTATCCTGCTTCTCATAGAAAAGTATGTGGTACTTGATAGATATGAACCAATTTTTTATTATCCGTTCAATAATCTCCCAGAAAATTTTTATACGGGCTTTGCTTGAATTCTAATTATTTCGTTTCCTATGCTGTTTGTTCATAGGCGGATCACGCCTAGTTTCTTATGGAAAGTTAAAGTAGTGCCTGTAAACACTTTGTGTCAATTAGGTAGCAACACCTTCCATCGCAGGTATAGTCATGGAATAGTCAGGTTTATTTCCAAACCCGAGCAATCATCCTCAATTAAGAGGCGATATGCGAACTCCATTTTTATACCTTACATGACTTTGGTACAAGAGTATATTAAATGTACGCAGATGTATGCAACATTCAGAAGGATTTGAGATGGACCCATCTTTCATTCGTAAGGTGCCTCGTCAGTCTGTGCGTCTTATATTCGCAATTTTTAAGACATTTTGATGAAATGCTATTGAAAGTAGCCCGGTTCGGACCAATTTTCCGACCACTTTCCATATAATGCTTTATTTTGAAAAGCCGACAGTTTGCTCATTATAATCTTGTTACCCATTTATCTTAACTTTTATCTGTAATGAGTGTTTCGATAACCGACAGAGGGATAGACGGTCTTGGCCGTCATAACCTTAGGCTATTGCGCGGATTCTCTGATACTTACAAATTGAACATACTTCCATCCTTCGGTGAGGGTTATAAAATTAAATGCTTGCAATTACTACTATGCGCATTGCTTCCAAGATCGTTTATAAAAGAAAAAAAAAAATTATATCAAAAAATACGCTGCCAAAGATTTCTAACGACAAACGCTCACTTACACATAGCAATAAAGAGGAACATTAAAGTTAGCATCAAATGTCTTTCGCTTACTTATCTCTATGTCATATGTGGGCATAAACATACAAACTTGCTTACTACTCTGTTTGGCAATTAAAAGAGATATAGTGATATTTCAATTTCAGTTTATGACCATAAAAAAAGGAAAGAAGGAAATCAACAGAGACTTAAATATTAGAAGAAAAGTTTGCCGGTCGTTTGCTTTTCTTTTTTCTATCTTTCTTTATTAGGACCCCACACTGTGTTGTAATCACTCATCGATTTCTGTCAAAGACCACGGACAATAATCATTAATAATACGAGGGACGCAGCGAAAGCATTGAGGAAATTGTGTTTTTATTTAGTTTTTACTTATCGCACGTTTTTTAAATGTCACTGCATCTGCACTATGAAAACTCTCTCTATGTAACGTATGTTGTACTTGCTCTGGTCATTTATTTAGAAAGTAAAACTTTTTTTTTTTTGTTAGTTTGTTGTCATATCAGAAAAAGAGATTAACGCACATACTGTTGCTATTGCTTGCTTTGCTCTAATAAATCATAGGTATTTCTTATATCTTGAAGTTAATTTTTCTTCTTTCAAATATTAAAGCTTGCAATTGGAAAATATATATACATCAATGTTATCATTTCACATACAGTAATGATCGGATTTCCACTGAAGCAAGGAGATCTTACAGCATATTCGTCTACTTAGGGCTTCTCGGAAAATGAAGATGCCTCTCGGTTTATGGATACGTAGAGCGTTTTATTAACAATGCCTCTCACGGTATTTTATATACATTCACTAAAATAAAGGTGTGAAAAAGGTGTGACCATGATTTTGAAATGGACTGCTCAAGAGATTTTATCCGCTTAATTTATCTTAAATTAATGCGCTTAAGTATATGGCGTGATTGCGCACGTACTAATAGTTTCGCGTAGAAGGAAACTTTAACCCAATGTCCTCGCTGTAATGACCTCATTTCTTGAAGATATCGATTCTTTTTCAGATTGAAGTTGAGAACTTGGGTAGTTTAGTGGATAATATGGGGATGAATTATCAATTTCCACGACATTGCTTGTGGACATTTACTTCTAAATCAATTTATCAATCCAAGCATTAATAAATACTTTCCGTTTTTTGATAAAATTCGCTCTTATTTAACACATGCTTGTTACAAAGCTTAACAATAGATATTTTCACAATCAATATCTATAACGTTTTGCCTTTTATTCGGATAGATTACGAACGTCCTCGCGATAGAAACTTTCTACAGGGACTCATTTTCATACATCTTCAACTTTTGGAAATTACTGCTCTGGTAAATAGAACTGCATGGATCTAAAGAAGTGATATTCGAAAGCGGTCAAAACTGGATAACAGCTAAAACCACAGATCACTTCCTGGCTTGCTTTTGCTGGAGACAGATGGACGCGCGGGAATTTCATTGTCTTCAAGGCGACAATTTTGAGCGTATATGCTCCAACCCAACTTAGTGCTCTCCGTAGCACCAGCTGCGCTTCTGTCCAGTTTAGTCCAGCTAAACACAGAAAGAAACCTAATCCTGCAAATGACATCTCCTTACAATTTTACTAACGCTGAACGGCAGTTCACAAACAGCTCAAACACATACCGTATAAGCATCAATATTTACATTATCTATACCCAAAATTTCGGGAAAATTCAAGGCAACATGTACGTTTTCAGGTTAGCGAATTTATACAAACCAGTTTAGAAATTAAATATTTTAATGGTGGCTGGGTATGCAAGACTGCGCCCCAGTCGGACATAACTTTCACTTGTTTTTTGAAGCACTAATTCTGAAAAAAGGATTCTAACCATTTGTTAATGTTGAAGCTGCAATACATTGATTCTCTAAATGAAAATAAGGCACTTTTAAATGGTTATCCCACTAAAAATCTGATTAACTAAAAATTTATGGAATATATCGTAAGCAAACGGTCATAGGAATTGATCTCATTCCAAACAATCCATTACCGAATATGATATATATGTCCTTCATCTCATCCGATTGCTTGCACTTCAAAGAATTTTTCTAACGTCTTCACCCATCGCTTAAGGGTTTTTCAGAAAGAATCTCTTCGATGAAAATCATTTAAATGACTAAACAAATTTCCATTCAAAAGTGAAATCCATAAGAACTTACTCCGTGGTTTGCTCTCCTCACAGACAACCCTCTTTTATGTCATCGTACCCATAGTGAGAATGCGTGAAAATTTCCCATGTGTTGACACAGTTCCTACCTAAATCCCTTGGGAAATTTTCAGGTCATAAAATGTAATTCTCAGGTGACAGAAGTTGATCTTTTTATTGTCAGTGAATTTTTTAAGGATAATAAAAAAATTCTTTTCTTTTTTTTTTACAAGATTAAAAGGTAAAAAATAAAAATCCATGTATTAAGTTGCAGAGCAAACGCCAGTGAATTTCTTCCCCTTTTCAAGTTCTTTGATGAACGCATCTTTGCAATGACAATTGCCATGTAAAATGTCCCACTTCGACTGGACTTCTTTTAGGAAATTCTCCACATTTCGTGGATTTTCCAGTATCTTTGTTTCCACAGTCAAGTTATTTTCTTTGATTATTTTCCATCTCTTCATGCTACGTACAACGTCGCCGCAAAAAGTTGTGGGCGGCGGCAGGCAAATATGCCGAAACCCGGCAGGAATTTTTCCCTCTGAAAAGAATTTTGTATCAACAACAACACATAGTGATTAACTTTCACTCTTATTATATCTTCTTATTATCTATATGGTCATCCAAAGCAATACAAATGGATAGAGCTCCAAGGAACGCAGCGATATTCATCACTAAAAAAAAACTTTCATTTCTTCATATTTCTTATCTATTGCTAACCATCAACTCCACGCAATTTTATTCAACATCACCACTTTTCTCAAATCGGTGTCAACCAGGAGAATAGTAAAAAAACCAACCAAGAGTATAGTGAGAAAATTTCTGTTACCGAAATCATTACTTACTTTTGCGACGTAATTTAAAAACCTTAGAATCCTCACTTTGAGCTTTTTCATACATGCGTAGAATTTTCGTCATTTTTCTATCGGCATCTCTATCGGAATACAACGATATGCATTTTGGTTCACATAAATTGTAGATATTTGGTCCAGGAAACGGTATTTCACTAGCAAATTGGGATTTTTTGTATCGTTTCTTGGAATGATGAATCAGTTCCGCATGCCGCCGATTTAACTCGCGAGCGCGATCATTGCACTGTTTAAATGTCATGGTGGCCAAAAGTTGCTCTACTTTAGAGAGGGTTCTGGAAAAATTCAAAAGCATGGTTGGGAGATGGTTGAAAATTTTCCTCTTCTACATTTTTCATTCCCTTACGTTGTATTCTTTAACGAATAAATACCAGGTATGGCACGGGTACGAATTAAATGATGCAACTTAAAGGCTATACAATGCAACAAATCCTCCCCGGCCGTAATATGTAATCGCATTAAATGAGTATGATCGTGTATATGCTCGCGAGACCACCAACCACGAAATGCTGCCTGAATCTTTTGAGCTGCCAGGAAATAATATTCCTCAATGCGTTGCTGCAAAAGTCTCTCCACTTTGCGAAAATATAAACGCTGATAGTGAAACCGGCGCCATTCAGTTTGAATTATAATAACAGCACGAATTCGTTTGGCTAGACGATTACGTATTAACCATCCGCGTACAAAACGTTGTATGGAACGAGCGGCTTTGAATTCAAAATAATCTCTTACTAACATCTTTGTGCTAACAGCAATGAGAAGGAATAAAGTTTAGTATATAAGCGTTCATATTAGGTATGCAGTGTACCGTGACAGAGCTTGTTGCTTCAATTCCAAGCATTCATCGCTACCCCAATCCCCATATTCATCCTCTAAATTGATTTCCTCCTCAAGACATGCTTTCCAGTTCTGGCCTAGGCCTGTGGCCGAATAGCAAAAGTGTCGTAAAGAAGAAAAGGAATTTAAGCGTGTCCTTTGATTCTTTTTATTCATTTTTGGGTAAATGCTTTTTTTAAACGAGGTTTAGGAAATTTTTCTATTTCAACAAGGATATTGAAATTGCAAGAATATATAAATATATATCTAGAACTCTGCCTATTTTCCTATTGATATTTTCTTCTTAATGAAATTTCCTTCAATTGAAAGTTAAAACTTTGCGTACAATTTTTCAAAATGTCAGTTAATGTTTTAACTAGAAAAGGTACCTCTTATAAGAAAGTGGATTTTTATATGATATCGTAGCAATTTCACTGGAGTCCTTTATATAGATATATATATTTAAAACAAAAGGATGATGTATATAATATCATTTTGCAAGATTCGACTTTATTCATCATCATTATGGACTCCTTCAAAAGTTTTGAAATTTTGCAAACAATTATTCTCATTAGAAGAGAAAGATGAGAAGAATGATCATTTATTTTACAACAACCATAGTTAAATACAAGAGTTCCATCTAATCGATATATGTACGACTGCATATATATGTTCTTGTGCTTTTCCATTCATTATTGAAACGCAAAAGTCAACGTATACACTTTATGTCATACATGTACAGCACTGAGAATTAAAACTTGAAACAAGTAGGAAAGTTGTATTCGTCTTTCGCCGAATTTTGCATACCCACCACAATCAAAATCTTTGATGTCATTGTCATAAAAATATGAATGGGACAAAATTTCTTCTTTCACCTTAGCCTTAAGATATTTCGAAAATTGCAATCTGGATTGACAAGTGATACCCAGACGGCCAAATTAACTCTTATAGCTGTTGTTTTTTTTTTTAAACTACCCATTTGTTCGTTGGTCACGTCCATCATGAACAGAATGCATTGTGTGATAGTAGATATTTAGAACATGGATACCGACTCAGAATTAAGAAAATAGGTCTTAGAATCAATTGGAAGAAAAAGCTCTTCCAAGCAGCTACCGTGTACGCGTGTACCTATTGTATACTAAATTTCTCTTTACAATGTAATTTAAGGGTTTGTTAGCAAAGGTTTACAGATGAACACTAATTATCCCCGAATCTAGGAGGAAATCTAGTAAGATTTGTCGGCTTTTTCCCCCTTATCTAACAAGAAGAGTTATGTGTAAAGAGAAATGTCTATTTCAAATCTAAATCATTAATTCGAAGGAGAAACTCTTATATAATAACATGTAAAGTAAATGTAAAGCAATTTTCGAAACTTCATAACTAAGATCCACTTAATTAAACAATCGAAGTGCAGATAGAGCCTATTATTTATTTCGAACGAGCGAAAGAAACTCTCACCGCGGTTCATGATCCGTCCCAGACACAGAAAACCAGCGTATAAGACTTCCTTGTTGATTTATGTTGAATCTTACTAAAGATAGCATGAAATTAGTTTGATGGAAGAGCTTGAGGATATATCTAAGAAAGGAGAAAACAGAAAATTAATAACTTCTGTTACAAACGGGAAATAAGGAAAAGAAGAGTTTTCTTGCCTGTGCATTAGATTAAAGTTCTTTCAAGCCTTTCTTTGTTATGCAGTTTCTTTAAAAGTTATCGCAACCCCACACTGAAAACTCCCTGCATATATTGTTGTTGCCGTGCTAATTAGTTATATAAAATATGAAACTACTTCTGTAATTTTCTCCGTCGCAAAAAGCGAGAAACGAAAGCATGCAGTGTTGTTGTTATTGTTCCTATTGCTTGTAAAGCAGCGCAGTTACATTTATTAACACTAGCGAGAGGATCCGCTTGCAAAATGGATAAATAATTGAGGTTATTTTTAAAGTTAAATATATAGAGTATTTTGCAATGATGATGTCATCCAGTAGATTCCCCTTCTATGCTTAGTAAATCCTAATTTAATTCATTTAATTAAACGGTTAGGAGGCATCCTAAACAGATAAGCTCGAATGTTACATTGATAAGCTCGAATTACATTGTTGCCATTATGAACTAGGTCCTAAACAACGTAGCTATATAATTCTTGTATGATCTTAAGTTTAGTAAAGTACTTAAATTTTACTAATCAATAAATCCCTTCAGTCAAGAGCGAAAGCCGTTTCATCTTCTCATCCCTTCCTTAAGCTTCGGGTGTTGAGTTTTCGTATGATGGTATAAGCACACAGTTTGACCTCGTAGCCAGACAGTTAGCAACCGAGTCATAGAACGGTCTAAGAGTAAGGATAATCCGGATTACTCAAGACTGTTCTTGCTTTTCTATTTGCCCTTGACAAAGAATATTATAACGGGTTTAGGCTGAATTTCGAGAATAAATTTGAATAGCTTGCAAAACTTATGCAAGCTTTCTAGACGATAGAAAACCTTCAAAACGGAAGTCAAGGAATGTATCGTCAGAACGTTCTGCTTCGTGAAGAAAGCTTGATAGCGATAATTCGGAATAAGTTTCTGCTTCCTCCAGATGTGTTAGTGTTATTCCGCCAACAATGACAATCGCTTGAACGAAATAGCAAATGATTTTGATCCGATGTGTATACAAGATTCAAACAAATATGTACGGTTGCCTTTAACTTTACAATACGCTGGCTAATCTCTTGGAGCTTTTTTAAAAATTATTCTCTTACAATTTCACGCATATACGCATACATGTATTATTCATGGTTAAGGTCAAGAATGTTTTCTTTTTATTATATGAGAGTTTTCCAAAAAAGGGAAGAGTATTTTTTCATTTTAATTCAAGACTGGCGGACAACTGCCGGTAAATTTGTTGCCTTTTTCAAGTTCTTTGATGAATGCTTGTTCGCAATGGCAATTGCCTTGTAACTTGTTCCACTTCCAGTGGATTTCTTTTAGAAAATTTTCAACATTCTGGGGACGCTCAAGGATATTTTTGTCAACGGTTAGATTGCTTTCTTTGATTATTTTCCACCTCTTCATGCTGCGTATGATGTCGCCGCAAAACGTAGTAGGAGGTGGTAAGCAGACAAGAGAGGCGCCAGTCGATTCTGCAAAGATATAGTAATAATGAAAATGATATTAAATCCCTTTTATCTGCACAAACCCATATCTCTGACATGGGTCTTAGCACTGATAAGTAACATAATACTAAACTAGATATATATTTTTATAAGTTACTTATCCAGAATTTAGCAACGAACATGAAATCGACTATATCTATCGATTAAAAAAAAAATTCGTTGCTCTTTTCAAGATTTATACGAATTAAAATTTTTGGATATAACTTGAATTGATTTATGTTATTAACGAGTGCTAAGACATTTCCTTGGTCAAGAGTTTCCCTTTTTGGTAAATGGGCGAAATTTACAAAACATCGAAGACTCTTTCGAGTGCGCTTACTTCCATGACGGATTTTAATCACTCTAGGATCTTCACGATGCGCCAATGCATACATTTGCAATATTTTCGCCATTTTTCGATCTGCGTCCTTTTCAGAAAATAATGTTTGATACTTTTGCGCACATAGATTGTACATATCAAGGCCTGCGTATGGTATTTGTGTAGCGAATTTCGAACCTTCAAAATGTTTTTTGGCACTAGATATCTGATGAATTCGTTGCCGATTCCCTTCTTGAGAGTGATCGTTGCACTGCTTATAACTTAAGCTGGCTAAAAGTTGTTCGACTTTAGAAAGAGTTCTAAAAAATCCGTATATGAGAAAAGAAATTGAATGTAAACTTTTATTTTCCCAATCGGTCTTTAACTTACGTTTTGTTCTTTAGCGAGTAGACGCCAGGTATGGCATAAGTACGTATCAAATGATGCAGCTTGAAGGCTACACAGTGTAATAAATCCTCCCCGGCCCAAGTGGACAAACGCGTTAAACGAGCGTGATCGTGAACATTTTGACGCGACCACCATCCGCGATATATTGCCTGAATTTTTTGAGCTGCACGGAAATAATGTTCTTCGATATGTTGCTGTATAAGCTTTTCCAGTTTACGAAAGTACAAACGTTGACAATAAAAGCGACGCCATTCAGTTTGAATAATAATGGCCGCACGTATTTGTTTGGCTATAAAGATTCGTACTAACCAACCGCGTACGAAACGCTGTATGCAACGGGCGGCTTTGAACTCTAAATAATCCTTTATTAATAATTCCGTTCTAAATTCCATAAAGAGAAATTCAGTTTCCGATTTTTAAGCGTTTTTATCAAGCCAATAATTTTACCGTGAAAGTTTTCCATCACATTCCGAATTGTGACACGATTGTGCTCTCGGCATGGTTCCACCATGTGAACACTGTTCTATGTCCGGTATGCTCCCCTCCATACATTCTCTAAAATCTCTCATTGTGTCTGCTGCTGAATAGCAGAAGTCTCGCAATGAGGAATAGGAATTTAAACGCGATCTTTGTTTTTTCCTATACATCTTTACCAAGAGAGTTTAAAACGATATTAAAATAAAATTTTTGAGTATAGCTATAACACGTAGTGAATATATTTAAAGCAAAAAATATAACAACTAAAAATCTCAACAGTTATAAAATAATGAAACAGAAATGTGACAACTCTTGCATGGCTACTTGTTCTTACCCTTTTTTTTTTTTTAATTAACAATAACCTTTGAGTCAAGTTGTATTTTCAGCAAGTAACCAGATTCAAAGCAAGCGGGCTCTTACTGGGAGGGAAGTTTCGACTCGATGCAGCATTGTACAACCACTAGCTATATTTATAGACGTTGTTTAAGCTCACAAAGATACGTGAAAATTGAGATATAAAACTCTAGCTTGATATGCCTTCCCTGACATTCTAATTTGAAAAGAACGAACGTGAAAAAAACCACCAAGGACTAAGTTAACTTATATATGTAATTACATTAAAGCCAGAAAATGCCCCCCAAAGATTTTTTAGACGCTCAGCTCTCATACACGTCCACACGATTCTATTATGCGATTCAGTCCATTTTCGTTAGAGCTTATCATTACGACAAAGCAGGTCTGCGTACTAAATTTCCTTAATACATTCCAAAAATTGCAGAAAATACACAGACAGACATCAGAAGGGCAGATGAACAGACTGGCTTAAATCGATTCAGAAAAGGATTCTAAATCTACCGGCCTCAAAAAAAGCGGATCGCCCGTAAATACTTCTGGTTATTAAATACCTATCCACAAATTTAACAAACCATTGCCCCACAAGCGGTATGAGGTATAAAGATCTCTCGAAATAATATTGTAGTTTCCGTAGTACTAATTAACATATTGTAGTCTCTGTTTAACCCGCGGTGCAATGCACTGGATGCGCCAGTGGTCCGCATAAGAAAATTTCTATATCTTGGATTCCATAACTAATTACCTGATTAATGGGGTAAGCAGAACTGTGGATAAAAGACACAAAGAAAATATGACAGCTACACCATCTTAGGCGTTTCCACCGATTTCCAACTTGTTCGGCCTTCGAATAGGATTTAAATGTACCTGTCACGTTCGCCGTGTTGCCGTTTTAAGAGTAGTGAACTTAGTCTTACTATGTTTAAAGACATGTGACATGTAAAACCATTGTAACAATACCGTTAAATACGTTACATCACGCTACAATTATCCATAGATTGACTTTTCGGAATGAGAGTTTTTATATGAGAAGTAATCGAGGAATTGTTTCAATCCGAAACATTTTGAAAAGAATTCGTTCGTCTGCCAAAACTCATCCATGTACCGAATTTCACCAAAACATCTTGAAAATTGCGGTCAATTGAAATTACGACAATTACTTAATAGGAGGCTTGGAAAATGTTGTGTTGTATGTGACCATACGAAATTGGAACATGTCCCCGATGAGTGAAAACAAATCGTTCTACCGATAAAGTCAACTTTCGAAATTATGTTAGCGACAGTCAAGGCGGTATGGAAATGTCATTAGACAAATTTTTAGTATTACAATTTTGCTCAGGATGAATAGACCTTTTGCCTACGCGGAACATATATGTATATGTATGTGAATAGTGATTTCGTGACGTAATTCGTTCAACAATTTTAATGCATTTCTTGTGACTAAAATGCATCAAGAAAATAGCTTCAATTTGTACCACTCGAAAAAGCCTTAGAGCGTCAGGTGAGCAAATTTTTTCAATTTTCAAATTGTGTGATAAAAAAAAATCCAAATTTTATGCTAATCATGAAAACACAATCATAAAAAACGATATAAGTCGTTTTATGCTTCTAAGTCACATAAAAATACGTGCATATCGTACAAATACCTAAGTAATTGACAAACAAAAAAATTGCTGTCTGCGCCTTTTTCTGTGTGCTTAACTAACGGTTGTAAAAGAGATACTTTTATATGAAAATTTACCGTTTTCCGCTTGCGAAATATTTATTATATGCTTTCTCTCGTTGTATTCGGCCAAAGCAATTTGCTCTAAGTAGTGAGCTAAAAAGTAAAAAAAAAAGAGAAAATTAATGACAAATTTTTACGAGCTACCAATACTTGGCGCTGCTGCTGCTGCTGCTGCTCACTAGATCCTGCTTATATTGAATTACAATAAAATTTCCCCCTAATAAAAATTGAA
>NW_024004098.1:0-9035 GCF_014805625.2 Glossina fuscipes | reverse complement strand
TTTATATACATACACATGCCGAAGTGTCGTTTAGCGCAATGCTAAGATTAATGACGAGATTATTATTTGATACAAATTGCAAAGCTTGAAAAGAGGAGGTAGGGGAAAAATTCGAAGTTAGTGAGCGGACTTATCTTTACTAATCCGTTTATCTTTTAATCTGTATTATCTTTATTAATCTGTTAAGGTCGCGTTCTGATTGAATTTGAAAAGTGTACTCAAAGTTCAGGAACTTGCAATATTTAGGTAAACAACGCGAATTCCTTATGGGAGCACCTGCGAAATGATTTAAAAAAAAGCTAAAATATTTCTTTCGTAGTTTTAATAAATACTTGAAAATTGGTATCTTGATGGCAGTTAATAAGTGCAATGAACACCTCATGGGGACTCATGTCGGCCATACAAGAAAGAAATTTGTTGCACTGCCACAAATAAAGCGAGGGAAAAGTGGGCAAAGATTGAGACTACAGTGCGCCCAAAGTAGAGCATTCAACAGAATTTTTGGGCAAAGATAATACGAACAAACTGAACCCAAGTTAAGCCCGTATATTTCCACTCGTTAACTTTTTTTGTTTTGTAAAAGTCCAGCGAATCGCCAAGAAATGCCAAGTGTGCTATGTGTGCGCTGCTGTACTTTGTCCTTGTCTTTGCCTTATATCTTGTCGTGTCACAAGCAACGGAAGCATAAGCTTCGTTCCCCATAACTCCATAACTCGGTACACATAAGAAGATGCGACACACACACATCCATTCAGTAAAGAAAACTCCTATTCGATCTTGCATGGATGATATGAAAAATAAAGTATTTCCCCTCAAATGTTGTTTGAATATTTTCTTTCGATTTCAGTGTCGGATGGCAGAGAATTTCATTTCAGTGACCGTCAATGTAATTACAAATACATTCTTCACAATACAATTAATTTAAGGTTCGAGGACAACAGTCATCTTTGACTTGGCTGCGGCCACGTAAAATGTTCCATTTAGAGTCTACCTCTTTCAGGAAATTTTCTATGCTCTTTGGATCGTCCAAGACATCCTTATGTAAAATCAGTTTTTTTTTCTTAAGTAATCTCCACTTTCTCATACTCCGTACAATGTCATCACAGAAAGTTATAGTGGGCTTTGAGCAGTAGTTGGTAATGGTTTTACATTCTGAAAATAATTTAATAGATAGTTACAGTGTCAGAAAGAGCGTGAGCGAGAGTTAAATTATTTCTGGAAGTAATCTCTGAGGTAATCTCTTTCCCATTCTTTTTAAAACCTCCATGTATTGTTTTCGTGATGAAATGGTCTATTTATAGGGAATTTAGATGATATGTTACATTCTCAGATTTAATGAACCATGTATGTGACACCGGTATAAAAAATATTTATCACGACACGGAAGAGGTAGCGCTGACTTTTGGTTGCACAATAAGGATGTTTTCAAAGAATTTTTACCTCCCCTTACTTCTATAAATCTAATCACTTTTATTTGGCTGTAGTGGATGTAAACTTTTGATAATGGAAGGAGTCTTTTTTTTTTTATAAATATATCTTTAAGAGCAAAGATTACTTAATTTTCATTGAAAGGTGAATTATACCTGCCCGCGCCCACAATCCTACTCGGCGTTAGTCAGTTTAAGAACTGTATACGTAATTTCGGACACAAAATCATTGAAATGCGTTAAATCATACTGGGAGCGGACAAAAGTTTGGAAAGATTATTTAATAAAAGCATGAGAATCAATGATTTTTATTTCTTTAAATCGCTTACTTTTGCCACGCAACTTGGCCATTTTAGGATCTAAACGACTGGCAGTGTCGTACATACGTAAAATTTTGGCCATTTTACGATCCGCATCTCGTTCATTGTAAAAGTGTGTACACTCCGGCAAACATAAATTGTACATATTGGGACCATAAAACGGTAACAGAGTGGAGAATGCAGATTGCTTATGGCGAGCTACGGATTGACGAGCGCGAAGAGCATTGTGGCGATAGCTTTCACGAGCGCGATCAGTGCAATCTTTAAATGATATGCTACTTAGCAGTTCTTCGACTTTTGATAGTGTTCTACAAAAAGACAAAAACAAGGAAGATGAAGAACACATAATGCATGAACAGTTCACTTACGTTGTATTCTTCAACGAGTAAATGCCAGGTATGACGTGCGTACGTATTAAATGGTGTAATTTGAAGGCTACGCAATGCAACAATTCCATTCCGGCTGTATTTTCTAAACGAATCAAATTCATATGATCGTGTACATACTCACGGGACCACCATCCGCGAAATAAGGCCTGAATTTTTTGAGCGGCACGAAAATAATGATCTTCAGTACGTTGCTGCACTACACTTTCTAAATTTCTAAAATACAAGCGCTTAGAGTAGAAACGCCGCCATTCGGTTTGAATGATAATGGAAGCGCGTATCTGTTTATTTAAGTGATTACGTGTCATCCAACCGCGCGCAAAACGTTGTATGGTACGGGCTGCTTTGAAGTTCAGATAATCCTGTATTTCCTTCCTAAACCGGATAATATAGTTCATCAATAGTCGATCATTTCATGAATTTATGCGTTAAGTTGACATATACCATACCAAGGTGATCGTTTAACTTTTGGGCATTCGTCAAATTCTTCCGTGGAATGTTCAATCGCACTCGTGTCCTCGTGCAAAGAGGAAGAAAAAGTTATAAGTGACTTGGTCTTTTTATTTTTGGCCATTTTTAATAAATGCGTTTTTAAAACTATATTAAACAAACTTTTTTTACTATAAAAAAACGTATTAAAAAATACATTTATAAATAATATAAAATATTTAGAAACAAAATTTTCGAAATCGACGAATGAAGAATACTAGAAAAACATTGAAAACTTACGCATAGGTAAATTCTTTTCAATTTTCAAATAAACCTTCAAGTTTCTTCTTCTTCCTCTTTGCAAGTCAGCAAATCAACAACGGTTCAATGTGAACACGAAGTTCTTGGTTTGAACCTAAATAAAGTTGGCGGTTAGCTTGATTGTATGTATACACATGCATAAATATGTATATGTCATCACGTCCACCACTTAACCATAACTATTTTGCGGCAAGTGATCGCTTCTCAATTATTTTCTCATTTTACTTTCACGACTTTTGATGCAAGAAATTCTGGGATTTGATTTATTTTCAAAATGCTTCGAGAGAGTTTCGTGGCGCGAGATGCGATGGAGTACTCGCGTGTGTGTAGACTTGCAGGTGTTTTGTAAAAGGACTGAAATTTTGCGAAAGTAAAAGACTACGTAAAGGAGTAGATTCACTGTTTGGCTGTAAATATTTATATGCTCTGACTGCAAGTCTTAAAAAAGACATATTGCGGTGTTCAAAATGTCACAAAAGGCCGCGATCACGATGAGCACATGTGGACAATTTGCAGAGGGCAGAATGGCGAATAAAAGTGACAATGTTCGGACAAACAAATAGGAGACGGTGAGAAAAGGGGGTATGCATGACGACCTGTTCATTTTGTTAATTATGTTATGAATCTGTTAATAAGGCAAGTGATGTCTCGCTTGATGCTGCAATAGGTAAACCAAATTATATTAGATTTATTTGCGAAGATAAAGAGTGTAAGTGACGACCATGATCTTATGTCTGCCTCAAAAGTATGTGAAATTGACGCGACAAGGAATTTCTTTTCTGATTGAGTATTTGTTAAGCGAATATCTTCTAGCAATGCAAGACAGCCGAAAATACAGAGCTGCAAGGTTGATTTTACAAATAAGTTTCGATGTTAATATATTGGAAGTAGAGAGAGTTGCCTTAAACGTTAGATTTACCAATGACGACGAGTTAAAAATGCATCCATTTGGCACTAAGGTAATTCGAGTAACGGCCTTGCCTTTCTGCACAAGTAACTGTAGACTTTCTTACAGGAAAGATTGATTAGGATTTAAATTGAAATTTGTTGGGGGCGAAATTGGCGAGTAAACGAAACTTTTCGCATAGAAGCATAACGTTTGCCGCCTGTTCCAAGCTTAATGAATGAAGGACATTCAAGACGAAGACATTTCCATTGATTTCTGCATAATTTCTGTTTACCAGAATAATTCAGGAGGGGTGAGAAAATATGCTACAGTTTTTGCCTTATTACTCCGTGATATAGATTGATTGTCTATGAAGGGTTGGAACCTATGAAATACCACAGATGGATCTCAGGATGTTAACGAGTTCAAAACATCAGTTGGTGATTTTGTTAATGTGAGCAGCGGGATTTTAAATGTGAAAAAAGGCCTGAAAAGTCAGAGTTTTTAACGAACAACATGTTGAAACCATATGTATGTGCCTGAAATAACGTTTTGTTAGTTTTGAGGCTAAGTGGATCACGATATGCCTTTAAATCAACTTTGCATTTAAAACTGTTGATGATTGCATAAATCATTTCCAAAAAAAGTGAAAACACTATAGTTGGACGGAAACCACCATTAAACACCCTACTCCACTTCGATTATTGCAGTTATTCATATAACGACTTTTTAGAGTAAGGCTTTATATGGGTAGTGGTCAAAAATGTGGTTTGATTCGAGGCATTTTGAACATTGTTCATCCTATGGCGCTCTTATATAGAGAATGGTCGAAAAAGGTGTCCGATCCAAACGGTTTTCAATTGCATCCGTGCATTCACGGAGAAACGTCTTTCCACCAAATTGCGTCCTAATATATCAAAAACTGCGACCTCTAGGCAGGAAAAGAGGAAACGACGGACGGACAGACGTACGAACAAACAAGCCTAGATGAACAGTCATCCCAAAGCGACCTGCATTAAAATATCCTTCCTTTGTGTTACACACGTTCGCACAAACTTAATGTTCCCTTGCGCCACAAGTGGTGTACCTTACAAAAATATATACAATACCTCAATCCCCCTGTAGAATATAAAAACAATAACATAAACGATTGAGACTCACATCGTGGCATGATTTCCTACAAACTACGCGGCGTTTGTTTTATGCCATTGAAAGTTTTGCAATTAAACTTTTCATAAATTCTATTCCAACATTTTGAAAACATGAAGAGAATTTTTCCCCACATGCCAATCAGCTGACATGTATAGAAATCGCATTTATTTAATATTCTCCTCTTTTATTTTTTATTGCCTCTCAGCTTGGTGAATAATCTACAAAGAAAAAGTATTTTTCTAACCTACAAATAAAAAAAAAAACCAAAAGGAAGAAGCAATAAACACTATTTTAGAACCGTAGGATAACTGCCGGCCAATTTGTTGCCTTCTTTGAGTTCTTTGACGAAAGCATCGCTGCAATGGCAATTGCCGTGTAAAATATTCCATTCCGACCGAACTTCTTTAAGGAAATTCACGACATTTTGCGGCGTCTCGAAAATACTCTTGTCCACGGCGGGATGCTTCTCCTTGATTATTTTCCATTTTTTCATGCTACGTATCAAGTCACCGCAGAAAGTAGTAGGTGGCGGCAAGTACATACGCCGACAACCGGCAGCTTTCGAGCCTGAAAAGAGTTAAGAGAAAAATCAGCTTAAGTGGATGTCTGCGAAGAACGGACGCCTTGACGCAACTTTGCTTTAGTAGACTTTTAACCCAAGTTACCTGCTCTAGCACTTCTATGATGGGATAGAATGTTTTAATAAAAAAATATGTATGAAATATTGCTATCCGCAAAAAAACCAGGCGTTGAGTAAAATTTATTTTCATTGTGACTGCATTCACGCAAAATATGGCAATTTGGGCTATTTCTATGCATGTCCTCACGATCAATGAACAGAATTTAGTTGGAAAATTTTAAGAATAGTAGTGAAAGTACATGTTGTTAAGTTGCTTACTTTTGACACGCGATTTAAAAATCTTAGGATCTTCACGACAGGCCTCTTCATACATGTGCAAAATTTTTGCCATTTTACGATCCGCATCTCGTTCGGAATACAATGCGACACACTTCGGTTCGCATAGATTGTAAATACTGGGTCCAGCGAAAGGTATTTGAGTGGTCGCAGCGGAATCGTTAAATCGAAGTTTGGCATATTGTGCGTTCATAGCAAGCTGGCTATTCACTTCGAAGGCACGATCACTGCATTGTTTAAATGTCATGCTGGCCAACAGTTCTTCAACTTTGGAGAGAGTCCTAAAAAAAGCGCACAAAAAATACAAAATATTGTTTACAATTTCTCTCCTCTCTTTAAGCAATCTTCCTTACTTGCCTTGTATTCTTTAACGAATAAACACCAGGTATGACGTAGGTGCGAATTAAATGATGCAACTTGAAAGCCACACAATGCAACAAATCCTCTCCGGCCCTAATTTGTAGACGTTTTAAACGAAAGTGATCATGTATATGCTCACGCGACCACCACCCACGAAATATTGCTTGAATCTTCTGGGCTGCGCAAAAATAATATTCCTCAACGCGTTGCTGTAAAATGTTCTCCAGTTTGCGAACATACAAGCGCTGGTAGTAGAACCGCCGCCATTCGGCCTGAATGATAATAGCAGCGCAAATTCGTTTGGCTAAGCGATTACGTAGTAACCAACCGCGCACGAATCGTTGCATTGAACGGGCTGCTTTGAATTCCAAATAATCCCGTATTGATGTTTGCGTTCTAGAGGAGATCGCTTAGATTAAATGTCAATGGTTTAGAACGTATTGAAAAGCTATATTTACCTGGTCATCACTTCGATATTTGAGCATTCATCACCATCATGCTCCCAATATTCACTGTGCGTATTTTTCAAGGGATCAATTTCCGTAGGTATCTTCGTACTTAGGAAATTTTCTTCTATAGAAGTTTTGAAAACTCCCCGAGCTCGTCTGGTGTCTGCGGCTGAACAGCAAAAAGGGTAAATGTTACTTAAGCGGACTCTTTGCTTATACATATTTCCCGAATAAAGAATGACGCGTTATTTCAAAAATTTTTCGCGTTAAGTTTTCAGCCTATCAAATATATATAAAATATTTTCACAAAAAAAAAATATATTGTGAGAATAAAGCTTTCAAACTAATCAAAATAATCAAGTATAAACAGAGCGTATAGAAAACGTTCTAAATTCATTTTTCGAATAACTATTTTCGAACAAAATAATACACTTTGTTTCCATGAAAAAGTTGACATCTCAAGAAGTAAGCGATGGCAATATAAGGTTTTTGTCGTTCTCTTTGAAACTTTTAGTGATACACTTTAGCGGAGAGGGCAAAGAAGCACCGATAATTCCATTCATCCGTCTTTCTCATCTTAATTCCCAGTACCGGTTGAGCTAAATATATGAAGAGCGGTGTATGAAAACCTTTAAAAAATCGGCCAAGTTAGCTTACGACCTGGACTTTTGGAAATTTCCAATCATTTCAAATTGGGAAAACACCTCCTTATTAATAATTGCTTTAAAACCAACAAACTGATCGTAATATATACGTTAAGAGCGAATTACGCCCAATTTCTTTCCTTTTGATTCTCTCAAAAAAATGTAATATCGAAATGTTTTTAATCCTAATCGTACCATACCACGATGTGACTATCAGTCACTTATGAGAATGATGGCAGCAATACTTAAAACGATGATGTTTTTATTAATAATTTTAATTTATAAACCAATTAAAAAACTTCAAAGTTCAAATGCGACTCAAAGACGAAACAAAAACATTCATTTCTCGGAATGTTACAATTAATTTATTGCATAATCAAATAACAACAAAAGGAAATTCAATAAAAATAAAAAAACACAATTAGTACAGAATGCGCGTTGCGCGGAAAAAAGCGATATATCTTCAATCTTGTTTAATAAACCTTCGGATCTTCCAATTTTCTCACTTCTGTCACATCCCGCTTTTTAAGTAGCAGAGTTAATGTCATTTTTTTATTGGCTTGGTAAATCCTTTGGGTTTTGTAGTGCATTATTCATGTGCACCCGCAGTAATAACGCCGCTAGGTATCATGAGCCCCATAAATCCCGTAGGCATTAGTTTAACATTGTCGGCGACCATAATAGACTTGATCTTATCGTCTCCAAAAATTTCTCAATTCGCACTTTTGTCAACAAAGCCTGACAGAAGAGCTGGAGGCATTGCCCGGCATAAAGCTTTACGCGACTGTTCTTGATTTCTTGCGAAATGGGCCAATCGTTCCGGGAATAATACCCGCGTTCCAAATCGGGTCGAAGTTAGCGATTAGTTGCCGTCGTCCACGTATATATGCATATAAGTTTGTTCTCGCGTGCACCACGTAAGCACATAAGTTCATTTGGTAGTTGCTTCGATTAAATACCAAGAGTGAGAGGCCGGTGTTCAGATCCTTCTTGACCTAGCCGCAGCTTCATTATACTCTGACTATCACCTATTGGGCACACTTTTGAAAATAAAAAAACTCATTGGTAAAATTTTTTGCACCTCTTATTATTTAAATAAAAATAAAACATTTGGAATACATATGTCTTCCGTCTAAGCCAAAAATTATAAAAAAAAATTCAATAGAAATTTCAAAAACATCACAAAGAAAATCGTTTCCCTAATGCACGTAATCGTAACTGAAAATCATCAAGAAATCTAATCCGGTCTTCAATTTCTATTACATGTGAAAGCCGCCTTAGAGCATAAGGCGGGGAAATTCCTTCAACTTTTATTTTTGTTATTGACAATATTAAAATTTTGTGTTAATCCTAAAAAAAGAAAAAGAAAAAAAATAAACATCAGAAAAGTCAAACACACAATTTTATGCTTCTAAGTGCGAACACATAAATAAACGAGTAAAAATTGATATCTACGCCTTCTTTTATGTATGCTGAAGCAAGAGTTGAAACGTTTACTGTTTTTATATGGAAATTCACTGTTTTCCATTTAGAAAATATTCATTATACACTTTCTCTCTTCATATTTAGCCAAAGCAATTTGCTATGTTAGGTGTTAAGTCAGAAAGCGAAAAAAATAAATAAATAAATAAATGAATGATAAATTTTTACGAGCTACCAATACTTGGCGCTGCTGCTGCTGCTGCTGCTCACTAGATTCTGCTTATATTGAATTACAATAAAATTTCCCCCTAATAAAAATTGAA
>NW_024004097.1:0-1955 GCF_014805625.2 Glossina fuscipes | reverse complement strand
TTTCCGGTATACGCCAAGAATTAGTTTCGGGACTATAAACTTCGACTGATAATAAATGCGAGTCACCGTCATGTCCTCCCACTACGTAGAGTAGGCCATCATGAGCTACCACGCCAGCGTTTCTACGGCAAAATGACATATCAGCTACTGAATGCCATTGATTGCTTTCAGGATTGTATGCTTCTGCAGATCTGTACACCATTGGACCATCGTGACCACCTACAGCGTAAAGTATGTTACCTTATCGTCCACATGGATATCTCTTTGGGAATATCCCCAATTGGCGTCATTGCCAATCAACTATTGGCCCTTTTTCAAGTTATGTTGGTTGTTGCCGATTTCCAAGCGGAAGGTTGTTGCAGACTATTTATGTAATGAGGTTATTAATTTAATTTTTTTCATCTCTTTTTCGTATTGTGGTTACATACCTCCTCGGATATTTTCTTATTTTTTTTTAATTTTTAGATTTTTTAGTCCCCAAGAGAACGTCAGTAGTTTTCTTTTGCTTTTCAAAAATTAAATGGTCGTTACTTACCTCTCCTATTCCTATTTTCTATTTTTTTACAATTTTTAAAATTTTGTAGTCCTCAAAAAATTATTTTCTCTGAACGTCTACTTTAAGAATATTCCCGAAATATTCTATCCACACTATTTCTTTTATAATGCCGGTTTTCACCAGGACCAAGAAAGCCAATGTTTTTGAGTTAAAATGTAAAAAAAAAAAATATATATACTTTCCTGATTAAAGAAATTGACATTTAGAAAGAAGAAATTATTATGTTACTTTACACTTTATAAATAAATTGATTTGCTGGGAGTACGTTCAAACCGCTTTAACAGTTCCTCTTCTTCTTCTTCGTCAAAGGAAGAACGCAGGCTTCAAAGCGTATTTAGACAATCTTGTCCTGCTTATGCAGGGGAATTTTTTTTTAGAAGGGCAAAAAGTTCTTCGGCGATTTCACCATATAGAATAGAACTGTATCTAAATCTTGCCATATGATAGATGGTTGGTTGTGGTTCGAAATTCAGCGGAGGTTTTCACACTAGTTTTTGGCTTTGCAACGGTTGAACTGACTTGCAAGCACAGCGGTGTCCGAAAAAAAAAACGTTACCGTGCCACAGTGTCGCACACCGTAGCCGCAGCAAACTTAATAAATTTATTAAAATTTTTAATCGCAGCGAATTTCTTGTGCCAACATAATTATGAAGTTGTTAAGTAAGGGTCTCTAAAAGTCCCTCAAATAAACATAGCATAAAAAACGCTTTTTAATTTAAAATTGTCTTTGCCCTTGACCCATAGATATTGACGATGTGATCTGTTATTGTATATGATAGAATGGATGCGAGGGAGAGAGGGGAGAAAAAAATGTCCTGATTTCATATTTAAATATAGTATCATCCCATCCTTCGATTTAAATTATCGCTTCGTGATTATTCTGCATTTGCTTTAACATTTTTAGATTTTATCGGAAATATATTCCAATTACATCAAATTGAATGATTCAATAGGATGAATTTTTGCACAAAACATGATTATCATAAATTTTGTTCTAAATTGAATATAGTTTAGATAGGATGCTGATGAACATAGCGTTCAATATAAAATTAATTAAAAATTATACTAAATAGCTTTTGTGCAACGAATATATAAACGAGAGAAGAGAAGCGAAAAAATCATTGTGGACCGTTACATTCCGCTCATCATATGGGACAAAACTGCAAGAACCGGTAAAAATAAAAATAGTGGCTTCGATTTTTTTCCTGACTGAGATGAACGTGTAAATACAGAATACGAAGCGGAACTGTATGAAACACTTAATCGGTGTCGGAATTCCCGTCATATTGTTAAGTGGCTCATCAAGTAATTCTCCAAGTTTGCGATTATTTCTTGTTCTATTTATTCTATTTCTTATATAACTACAACTGTTCTAAAAAGTAAAATTGTGCTAACTAAC
>NW_024004096.1:0-5270 GCF_014805625.2 Glossina fuscipes | reverse complement strand
CTTATATAACTACAACTGTTCTAAAAAGTAAAATTGTGCTAACTAACATATAAATTGCATATAGTGCTTTCACACCTAAATCTCCGGCACTGTGTTCGAGAAAGTAGGTTCCTTATAAATGGTGAAGAAAGCCTTTTGTCATGAATAAAACCAAAACCGGCTGTTGATTTCTATCTTTTTTTTTTAGCCGGCTTTGATGTTACCTTATTTTGCGGTTGTTGTGGTAGCATCTGAAATTTCTCTGTTTCTTCTCTGTCTCCGTCGATATGTGGCATCTCAGTATTTCTCGTACACTTCTACGTGTTGCAAGCTTTGCGGTTATACAAATCCCTATCACGTCACCCTGTTAGTATCCAATATAATATAATAATAAAAAAAAGAAGTAAAGAGTAAGACTCTGTTAATGTAGCATGCAAAGCAGCTCATAGGGCACTTAACGCTATCTGACTAGCTCGCCGAAAATTGGGGGCTTCCTGAAAGTGATTTTGCCCTATAGAAATCTTTATAAATTTTTAAGGTGTAAGTGTTTGTGTAGTGAATGTGAGTGTGTTAGGTGATCACCTACTTCGCCAGCCAGAATCAAAACAACATATTTAGATTACAAACATTTTATTAAAATGTTGCTGATACAAATGTCTTAATCTAAAAGTGTCAAATGTATATTCTAATTCTAAAATTATGATTATAATAAAAATAAGAATTATAATCTATATTAAAAAAAATAACAACTCACTGAATGTACATTCGAGATCTTCGAAACAATTAACAACTTGATAAATCGAATTTTGAAACTACTGCCACTCGTATCTTCACATATGCAACGTATATTTCTTTAATGTTTTCGGTAAGTTACGTCATTAATTTTTCTCCCAAAATTTAGCACCGATTTGATTTCCGCATTGTTTTTACTCCAACTTAAAAAAAAGTCTTTCTTTATATTGTTATACACATTCACTCAACTGAACAAATTCCAAAAATTGAATAATCAAAAAAACGTTCCCAACCAAAAAGAAAAATTGACATCCAAAAAAAAAAAATAAATAAAACCAACGCCTACTTGTTTTCCTACATTAAGCCATTTAGTTTTTGAAATGGATGAGTAATAATTATATAGTTCTAGTATATATATATAGTAGCCTAGCCTTTCAGGGAAACTAGCGTTTCGAAAAAAAAAAGTATACAAAACTTTTCGGTGTAAAAAAGCAGAAATGGTCGGAGACTGTTATTTCATGAACGTCCATAGAATCGATTTTCGATTTATGGCGATCCTCCCTGCCCCCATCTTTTGACGTTTTTCGCAAAAAATGGAAATTTTAATTTTTTTTTTGATTTACGTCTTCTGACAATATCGCATTTAGACGATCTTAGTTTTGATTGATAGAATTGCGGTAAACTATCGTGGTGTTCAAGGAGATGAGTAAGAGTACTCCGAAGTTTCCTGCTAAAGGTATGTTTAAAAATAGGCCGCCGAATCAAATGTTGAAAATTGGAAGTTTTGGAAGGAATGATTATACTAACTGCTGCTGCTAACACACTACTTAACAAAAAACCACTTATCCTGATAATGAACTACGATCTAAGTCTATATATTGCATGCAACATGGAACAAGTGTGTTGCTTTTTGCCACAAGCGATTCTACAAAAAGAAATATTTAATAAGCTCTTTTATAAGCTGGGATGTATACATGAGCAAATCTCTCGTCTGCGTCAGACATACAACTGCTTGCTGGGTGCTTTCTGCGGGCGCTTATTCTCGATCATCCTTCAGAAACGTAGTTGAATTTTCTATTTAAAATTTTCATTGCTGCTGATCTCGTGGCTGGCGTCTTTAAGAACTTCTCAGTCACACAGGAGTATCTTACGAACGAAGTGTAAAAAAAAAACCTTTCGTTACATGAAGGTTGCAAAAGTCGCAACCCAGTGCTGATCTTAACCTTACATTACACACCATTGGTTTCTCATCCACATTAAACGTTAGTTCAAAAATTCATTTAAAAACTACATCAAGAGCATTAAATGATAAAAGCGATTTCAAAGGGTCTCCTCTTCATGTAAATTTCGATTGAGAGTAATGAAGGCTGTTGCTCTCTGGTAAAAGACATAGATTAAAACCTTTATATTGTCTGCATGCATTAGTACACTAAAATGTTGCATTACATTAGACAGATCGTTTAAAAGTAGATAAAAGGAAAAAAAAAAAAAAACGATTGCTCCTCCTGACATCAATTTCGAAATTTCGGTGCCTAATAAAATATATAATCTTTCTAAAACAAAAAAAAAAAAACAAAGAGCCGATAGAGCTTGGTTGCGTTGTGCTAGTACACGATTGTAAAATATCTGTTTTTGTATTTAGATAATAATAAAAAGTAACTTTGACATATACGCATAAGTAGGCTAATGCTCCTCCTGATGATGATTTTATGCCTTTTTATCTCTTAAATGCTTTGGTAAGCAATTTCATGCACATATTTATCCCATTGAGCTGGTTTTTTTTTTTTTTTTTTCTTTAGTTTGCCTACACCGACTGACTTGTTGTTTTACATGCAGTGAAAAGCACAATTATATTCGTTGTCGGTGCCGCGAACGAAAGCAAGTAGCAAAAGACCTCAACTAACGCAAATTAAAATACAGTTTGTCCCTGATGCGTTGATATTATTGCTCTTTTTGTTTTTTTTTTTTTTTTTTTTTTTTTTTTTTAAAAAAAAAATTTGGGTTAAAATTTTTTTTTTTTTTTTCATTTCGTTTCCGTCGTAAAATATGTGTGCATTTAAAATGAGCGCGTGCACTCGCGTCGGGTGGGTATGGGTTGTGTGTTTTTGTGTTGTACGAGCATCGAAAGCATCATTGTGTCGAAAATTGTGGTAAAATTTTTAAATATACTTTTTCCCAAAAATTGAACAAACAACAAACCGAACAAAAACTATTTATGAAAACCCTAAACTAACTCTTAAAAAAAAAAAAAAAAAAAAAAAAAAACAATAACTAATATAATAACAACTACAGCCAAAATAATATCATAAAAACGCAATCCCTAAACGCATTTAAATCTCATTTCCTGGTGAGCAGGATAGGGAGAGGCACACACACACATATATATATACATATATGTATCTATAAAATGAAGGTACATATAGAGAGAGAAGCAAAGTGAACAAAGAACTAAAACAAAACAGCAATTAGCCCCAATGTGTCGCGATCCAGCAAAAACGCAAACACCACAAAGCTGTTGTTTTAGTTAAAAATTTCACATTTTATATAAAAGCATTCATATATATATATATATATGTATATATATATGGAAGACAGTTGTGTTATTTTATATTCTACACAGTATGAAAACCATTTATACATGTTGGGTAGGTAGTTAGGTATGGTTACACACAGATGCACGGTATAAATGACAAAAACTATAGTGCGATATTTTGTGTCTTTAAAATACTTGTTTATGTGTCAGTGCGGCTAACCATGGTTTAGTTTTTAAATGCAATTCATTTTCATACGTATACAGACTGGTTGACATACATATTCATAAACACTTATATTTAGTTTAATGCGAACGATAAGTTTGCAACATTTTTTATCGTTGACTTTCAGTTACTATTACGTTACACAAAAGAAAAAGTGATTTTTTTGTCACTTAAAAATGCATGAGCTTTCGTGTGAAATCTGATAATACGCCTTAGATTAGGTTCCGAATTTTTGATAGTGTTGACCGAGACAAATCGTAATTTTTTTTTTTTTTTTTTTAATTTCTTATTATTTGATATATCAGTTTCGTCGATCATCGTAATTCTCAGTCGGTGTAAAAGTGTGACTATCACTATGCTGCATAGTCGTGGCGACAAACGATGTATTGTTCATTTGATTACTAGCCACGTCGGCATTCGTCGTCCGTATATTTTTCGACAGAAACTCCATGAGCAGGAGATGCATGTAGTGTTGTTGTTATACATCTCACTAAAACGGGTAACGATTCGATTTTCTTTTGTTTTCCTTGACTCTCGTCGCTAGCCTTTTACTAAGATCAGATCCAGATAAACAAGGAAGTGAGTATTGCATTATTTTATGCAGGCGCATAAAGATCGAGGTCGGTTTTCATTTATACTAGCGAATGTGAAATAGATTGGATCGCTTACAATTAAACTTTCAAAAAAATTTCCATAAGCCCCTGTATTTTTATCCCTATTAAGGAAATTGCTACTGTTTAAAACTACTCAGCTTATATATGTGTATATATAAAAATTATAAAAAGAAATACCTTTGATGAGACTTTGTACATTTTACTGCTCTTGAATACTAATTAACACTAATATTATAACTGGTTAAGGAGGTAGGCAAAGTGTTCAAGGTTTATAATTAATAGGAAATTATTAAATTGCATTTCATTTAATTTCATTTCCCTTTCGTTATATTTATATACGTTTTTACTTACACTTTGTTCTTGCGGTCCCCATTCATTAGCTTTCTTTGCGATTGCGTTTTTCTATGCGCTCACGCTACAATAGCTTCGTCTCTGTGATGATGGAGGAGGGTCAGATGGGAGTGTTGAACGGGACACTGGGCGCAGTAAAAGATTTCGATCTTTATCGAGTCATCGTATTGGAAATGATATAAAAAGATATAATTTTAAGTATTATTTTTGCACTTTGAGATAAGTGCGAATATTTTTTTATATTTAATTTATTTTGCTTTTTAGAAATTTGCATATATTTCTCGATTATGACAGCTGCTGTTAGTTACCTTAGGTATGATTTATAGAAAACATTTTTATTCTATTTCGGCGGATAAAAATGGTGGTGCACGTTAACCTAAAAGTGAAAGGAAAATTTAAATAAAACTTATATTAAAGCAATGGTTAATAGTGAAAGCAAACGTTGTTGTTCTTACTCTTGTGATTTTTGGTTTTTATTTTTTTCATTTTAATAAAATTCTGTATTAAAGTTGTCGCTCAACGTATATCTCACTAGTTACATCTCAGACCTTAAATTTCCTAAGGTTTTGCCTTTACCTGTTCGTTTGGGATGATCTTTTGAAGTAATAATGCACATTTGAAAAGTTCGCTCTCAACCGCCTAAACTTTATATTTCCCTGATTGTTTCTTAATCATGATCCCTTGGAGCACATCATTTCCCATATGACTCGATAAAGATCGAAATCTTTCACTGCGGCCAGCATCGCATTTAAAACTCCCATAAGAAATAGAAATGGTTTTTTTATTAAATAAAAACGTTCTACATGCAATCATTACGTTCATTCATCTTGAGGTACTT
>NW_024004095.1:0-1757 GCF_014805625.2 Glossina fuscipes | reverse complement strand
CTTTTTGAGACCTTCGTTCTGGGCTGTGATTCTTCTTTTAAATGAACTCTTGCTATGCGTGATTCGAACAAAATTTTCGAAATCATCATCGTTTGATAACATGTTTGAGAGCCTCACCCCCTTGAGGGGCGGGCGACTTTTAGGTTTCGTGCTAGATTAAAGGCAAGAGAAAAGGATCAACTGACTTACCGAGAAAAGAAGGGATATGGAAATCAGCCGTTTTTGGTGGAACCGACAGAGACAGAGAAGCACAAAGCCTTGTAAGTTAAAGCAGTTTTAAGAATTTGACAGGAATCGCCGCTACTTGATGTCCAATGTACGGGTGAGTTGACGAAGTGAGTCTTGTCAGGATGAGGTTGAAGACAGCAGGTGCTGCTGCGCAATTTGCGGAGAAGCACAAAGACGTCGAAGCCTTTGTTGATTTTGTTTAAATGCCGCAACTTCACTATATATATTTTTTTACTACTTCAAGAGTTTTCAGAAACAAAAAAAAAAAAGGAGAATTTTTTTCTTTTTTTTGTTGAAAAAAAATTTATTTTTCAAGAATTTTCTGCAAGAAAGCGTCTTATTTCATGCAGAGTTGCCGAGCGAATGCTAAGTTAAGTTAAACATTTTTTATTAATAAAAGAGTGCCAAGAAACTTACTTTTTCACTTAAATATGCGCCCTTTACACAAAAATCAATATTTCTAAAACCTTCACATTTTTCTCTAGATGTGTAGATTAAACGATTTTTTCTTTTTAATTTAAATTTTGATCCGTTACACTGCATGCTGTAAAGCTCCTTCAGCGAAAAATGTCCCCGAAGAATGGCTGTAGACTGTTATTTTTTTTAATTCTCAAATATTATTATTATCGAAAAACCACATTTTTATAGATTGTTACAGTAGTCGCTGACCCACCGTGAGCCCTATTATCAAAAAATCATATCCTTTAATTTGGAAATAAATTCGATGAGTGAAATGCGTATGATTTGGGAGTCTGTTGGTATTTCCTATACCTCACATAACTTTAAAATTAGCATTATTTCCATATTGAGGAGATTAACTGACATAGCATGGAGAAACTGACAAATATTTCAATACATTTTCCTTAACGTGAATTTAAACAATAAAATTATATTAACACTTTCAGTTCGCTGCGATGGCACTTATTAACTAAATTTGGTTAAAAGCTGTTATATTGAATTCAGAAATATTTTGCTTCGAATATCTTGCTTGCGGATGTTATAGAAGAAATAAAAGAGAGGTAATCGTCCTTAAACTCCTATCTAAAAGCATTGTTTTGTCTAACCCCACGCTTATGTTGAATTTTTTTGGTTGGTAATGAACAGTTTTTTGTGATTTGCTCTTACATTCCTACACGTGTGGCTCCCTTATATATATAAGGCACTTAACGTTTTTTTGTCGCACGTCATCTGTACATTTATGGATTTTTCACGAAAATATTTTCCGTTAAACTCACATTTTAAATATTTTATAGATTATGTTTCATTCTGCTTGATAACTCTAACTTGCTTGATAACACCCTTCGACTACTTTTTGCTACTCTTGCTAAATCAAGCAACGATAATTCATCATCATCACCAATAACTCTACCAAATAAATTACAACAAAAACAAACTGCCATACCCGCGCCTATCGTTAGCATCGATTTTTGCAACAAACCTGTAGTCAAAATAGATTATAGCAGTTTATCAGCAACGGATCCAACCCTATTTTCAAAAATAAAAAGAATATTCTCTTTCCATATATATTC
>NW_024004094.1:0-1757 GCF_014805625.2 Glossina fuscipes | reverse complement strand
CTTTTTGAGACCTTCGTTCTGGGCTGTGATTCTTCTTTTAAATGAACCCTTGCTATGCGTGATTCGAACAAAATTTTCGAAATCATCATCGTTTGATAACATGTTTGAGAGCCTCACCCCCTTGAGGGGCGGGCGACTTTTAGGTTTCGTGCTAGATTAAAGGCAAGAGAAAAGGATCAACTGACTTACCGAGAAAAGAAGGGATATGGAAATCAGCCGTTTTTGGTGGAACCGACAGAGACAGAGAAGCACAAAGCCTTGTAAGTTAAAGCAGTTTTAAGAATTTGACAGGAATCGCCGCTACTTGATGTCCAATGTACGGGTGAGTTGACGAAGTGAGTCTTGTCAGGATGAGGTTGAAGACAGCAGGTGGTGCTGCGCAATTTGCGGAGAAGCACAAAGACGTCGAAGCCTTTGTTGATTTTGTTTAAATGCCGCAACTTCACTATATATATTTTTTTACTACTTCAAGAGTTTTTAGAAACAAAAAAAAAAAAGGAGAATTTTTTTCTTTTTTTTGTTGAAAAAAAATTTATTTTTCAAGAATTTTCTGCAAGAAAGCGTCTTATTTCATGCAGAGTTGCCGAGCGAATGCTAAGTTAAGTTAAACATTTTTTATTAATAAAAGAGTGCCAAGAAACTTACTTTTTCACTTAAATATGCGCCCTTTACACAAAAATCAATATTTCTAAAACCTTCACATTTTTCTCTAGATGTGTAGATTAAACGATTTTTTCTTTTTAATTTAAATTTTGATCCGTTACACTGCATGCTGTAAAGCTCCTTCAGCGAAAAATGTCCCCGAAGAATGGCTGTAGACTGTTATTTTTTTTAATTCTCAAATATTATTATTATCGAAAAACCACATTTTTATAGATTGTTACAGTAGTCGCTGACCCACCGTGAGCCCTATTATCAAAAAATCATATCCTTTAATTTGGAAATAAATTCGATGAGTGAAATGCGTATGATTTGGGAGTCTGTTGGTATTTCCTATACCTCACATAACTTTAAAATTAGCATTATTTCCATATTGAGGAGATTAACTGACATAGCATGGAGAAACTGACAAATATTTCAATACATTTTCCTTAACGTGAATTTAAACAATAAAATTATATTAACACTTTCAGTTCGCTGCGATGGCACTTATTAACTAAATTTGGTTAAAAGCTGTTATATTGAATTCAGAAATATTTTGCTTCGAATATCTTGCTTGCGGATGTTATAGAAGAAATAAAAGAGAGGTAATCGTCCTTAAACTCCTATCTAAAAGCATTGTTTTGTCTAACCCCACGCTTATGTTGAATTTTTTTGGTTGGTAATGAACAGTTTTTTGTGATTTGCTCTTACATTCCTACACGTGTGGCTCCCTTATATATATAAGGCACTTAACGTTTTTTTGTCGCACGTCATCTGTACATTTATGGATTTTTCACGAAAATATTTTCCGTTAAACTCACATTTTAAATATTTTATAGATTATGTTTCATTCTGCTTGATAACTCTAACTTGCTTGATAACACCCTTCGACTACTTTTTGCTACTCTTGCTAAATCAAGCAACGATAATTCATCATCATCACCAATAACTCTACCAAATAAATTACAACAAAAACAAACTGCCATACCCGCGCCTATCGTTAGCATCGATTTTTGCAACAAACCTGTAGTCAAAATAGATTATAGCAGTTTATCAGCAACGGATCCAACCCTATTTTCAAAAATAAAAAGAATATTCTCTTTCCATATATATTC
>NW_024004093.1:0-2159 GCF_014805625.2 Glossina fuscipes | reverse complement strand
TTTTACTCTCTCTTACGGTCTTCAATATCCTTCATTCTTATTGGATGCTTTGGGCTAGTACTGCATAATTTTGCTACGCAAATGTTGCCAGCGAAATACGCATTAAGTCGGTATCTACAACCGTATTATTGCGGTGAAACTAACGGTCTCGTGTAATTATTTTCAATCTTTTCACAATCCCCTGGAATTTCTCGACCTTTCGGGACCTTTGCTGTTACTAAATAATGTTGACTTGCATTTTATATTTAATTTAGGAAAATCATCATTTTACTTAATGGAAGTGTTATTAAACCAACAAAAATGTAAAAAGTTACCCTTTTCGCGGTGCGATGTGTTACTTACTAATTACTACCTTGGGGAGTACATAATGTCTCTAATTCTAATTACTTGGGGCTTTCAATCAACACATTGTGAGTTTTAATCAACATATTGTGACGATTGCAAAGAAATCCAAATCTCTTTTAGGGTCCATGAAGAGATAGAGGAATTTGATTATCCTTACATAAATAAAACACTATAAACAATGTCAGTCAAGCCGACGTTAAAATGCGCTTCATCTAGGCATTTAATCATGGATGCCATATTCAGCTTATTAAATTTGTTAAAGGAAGTATCTAAGTTTTTGAATTACGAGGTTTAAAATGGGAACCTGAGCAAATTCTCCCTCTATGTGAACACAAGTTAAAGTTAATTGCTTTTCCCGCTTTAGAGCAAGGATGCGCTTGTCTTTGTGTCCTTTTCATTATTAGGTTAATGGGAATCGCTAAGTAGTATTGTGTTTAATGTTCCTAGCAAGTATGCTCGGCATTATTTGCCGATTTGCGATTATAACATTAAAGGACGAATTATGAACTTCATCAGCGTTCCATTTTTGAGCTGATTACTTTAATTTTTTTGTATGATAACATTTTAAGACAAGGAAACATACACTCTGAAGAAAAATCTGCTCATGCCCTATCGTCAGGTGTAAATTGCATAGTTTAATGAAAATATGATTCAATGTTAAAAATAGATAGAAACAGAAACGCGAAAGTTCCGCTTTAAATTGGATATGATACAAATGAAATAAGCACTTAAAACGGATCTCTATATGTACCTGCAAGAGTAAGACATACCCTTGTTATAATAGCTTACACAGATTATTCTAATTAACCTTGGGAGCATTGAGCTGCCTTTCAAAGCTAAAAGCAGAATATTTTGATATTTATGGACAAAAACCATTGAAAAAAGAATTTTGCAACTTTTTGAAGAAGAAGGTACAGTTTATATAAGAGTCAATGAAAGAGTTAATACAGTTATCTCCAACAATTTAGTAAAATTGACTATATCAGAGTTCATCATTCAAATTACTTTAGACAGTGACTTCTTTAGTTTCATTTTGGTTAAATTGAAGAATGGCTACATTAGCTCGATATTTATCTGTTTCTGAAAAGATTGCATATTAGATATTATTTTCCTTCAAGTTTTGTACGAGTTTTTGGATGGAAATGTGTGACTGAGGCGCTTCGCCAAAAATGTCCACAACAATTCTTCATGCGGTGATTTCATAAAAAGAGCAACGTTCTCTGCAAACTTTTTTTTTACATCCAATTATCTAAATGTCAATTATATTCAGTCTCTGTTAACAGCTCATCAATCTCGACATGTCCTTAGATGTCTTTAAGAGGGTGTAGAATCCAATCAAGTATTTTAAGACACTAATCAAAATTCAGTTCATTATTTTATTTTATAGATTAAAAGAGAATGACATTTCCATCCTTACCATTACAGTTGATGGTTTGATAAATCTTAGATTAAAGGCGAATGACATTTCCATCCGTACCATTATAGTTGATGGTTTGATTATTTTTAGATTAAGTTAAGAAAAAACATATATATAAGCAGAATCGCTTCCTTACATATTACATTCCAAAATCTCAAAATGTTTAATAGCAGAGTCAAGATCTCAAATGAAAAAAACTTAGATTCAAGAAATCAATATGTATTCAAGCATAAGCTAAGAACCCTAATGTATAAAAGCTTAGATCCAAAATCTCGAAATGTTTAATAGCAGAGTCAAGAATTCAAATGGAAAAAAACTTAGATTCAAGAAGTCAATATGTATACAAGCATAAGCCAAGAACCCTAATGTATAAAAGCTTAGATCCAAAATCTCAAAA
>NW_024004092.1:0-2390 GCF_014805625.2 Glossina fuscipes | reverse complement strand
TTTTACTCTCTCTTACGGTCTTCAATATCCTTCATTCTTATTGGATGCTTTGGGCTAGTACTGCATAATTTTGCTACGCAACTGTTGCCAGCGAAATACGCATTAAGTCGGTATCTACAACCGTATTATTGCGATGAAACTAACGGTCTCGTGTAATTATTTTCAATCTTTTCACAATCCCCTAGAATTTCTCGACCTTTCGAGACCTTTGCAGCATTTATTAGATAATTCTGATATAATTGAAACCACTGTCAATAACCTTCTATGTTCCGAAGTATTTTCTTGTACTTAAAAAATAGACGTGGCGACATATTTAATCAACTAAGCTGTTACTAAATAATGTTGACTTGCATTTTATATTTAATTTAGGAAAATCATCATTTTACTTAATGGAAGTGTTATTAAACCAACAAAAATGTAAAAAGTTACCCTTTTCGCGGTGCGATGTGTTACCTACTAATTACTACCTTGGGGAGTACATAATGTCTCTAATTCGAATGACTTGGGGCTTTCAATCAACACATTGTGAATTTTAATCAACATATTGTGACAATTGCAAAGAAATCCAAATCTCTTTTAGGGTCCATGAAGAGATGGAGTAAGGAATTCGATTATCCTTACATAAATAAAACACTATAAACAGTGCCAGTCAAGCCGACGTTAAAGTGCGCTTCATCTAGGCATTAAAACATGGATGCCATATTCAGCTTATTATATTTGGTAAAGGAAGTATCTAAGTTTTTGCATTACGAGGTTTAAAATGGGAACCTGAGCAAATTCTCCCTCTATGTGAACACAAGTTAAAGTTAATTGCTCTTCCCGCGTTAGAGAAAGGATGCGCTTGTCTTTGTGTCCTTTTTATTATTAGGTTAATGGGAATCGCTAAGTAGTATTGTGTTTAATGTTCCTAGCAAGTATGCTCGGCATTATTTGCCGATTTGCGATTATAACATTAAAGGACGAATTATGAACTTCATCAGCGTTCCATTTTTGAGCTGATTACTTTAATTTTTTTGTATGATAACATTTTAAGACAAGGAAACATACGCACTGAAGAAAAATCTGCTCATGCCCTATCGTCAGGTGTAACTTGCATAGTTTAATGAAAATATGATTCAATGTTAAAAATAGTTAGAAACAGAAACGCGAAAGTTCCGCTTTAAATTGGATACGATACAAATGAAATAAGCACTTAAAACGGATCTCTATATGTACCTGCAAGAGTAAGACATACCCTTGTTATAATAGCTTACACAGATTATTCTAATTAACCTTGGGAGCATTGAGCTGCCTTTCAAAGCTAAAAGCAGAATATTTTGATATTTATGGACAAAAACCATTGAAAAAAGAATTTTGCAACTTTTTGAAGAAGAAGGTACAGTTTATATAAGAGTCAATGAAAGAGTTAATACAGTTATCTCCAACAATTTAGTAAAATTGACTATATCAGAGTTCATCATTCAAATTACTTTAGACAGTGACTTCTTTAGTTTCATTTTGGTTAAATTGAAGAATGGCTACATTAGCTCGATATTTATCTGTTTCTGAAAAGATTGCATATTAGATATTATTTTCCTTCAAGTTTTGTACGAGTTTTTGGATGGAAATGTGTGACTGAGGCGCTTCGCCAAAAATGTCCACAACAATTCTTCATGCGGTGATTTCATAAAAAGAGCAACGTTCTCTGCAAACTTTTTTTTTACATCCAATTATCTAAATGTCAATTATATTCAGTCTCTGTTAACAGCTCATCAATCTCGACATGTCCTTAGATGGTGTAGAATCCAATCAAGTATTTTAAGACACTAATCAAAATTCAGTTCATTATTTTATTTTATAGATTAAAACAGAATGACATTTCCATCCTTACCATTACAGTTGATGGTTTGATAAATCTTAGATTAAAGGCGAATGACATTTCCATCCGTACCATTATAGTTGATAGTTTGATTATTTTTAGATTAAGTTAAGAAAAAACATATATATAAGCAGAATCGCTTCCTTACATATTACATTCCAAAATCTCAAAATGTTTAATAGCAGAGTCAAGATCTCAAATGAAAAAAAACTTAGATTCAAGAAATCAATATGTATTCAAGCATAAGCTAAGAACCCTAATGTATAAAAGCTTAGATCCAAAATCTCGAAATGTTTAATAGCAGAGTCAAGAATTCAAATGGAAAAAAACTTAGATTCAAGAAGTCAATATGTATACAAGCATAAGCCAAGAACCCTAATGTATAAAAGCTTAGATCCAAAATCTCAAAACGTTTAATAGCAGAGTCAAGAACTCAAATGGGAAAAAAAAACTTAGATTCAAGAAATCAATATGTATACAAGCATAAGCCAAGAACCCTAATGTATAAAAGCTTAGATCCAAAATCTCAAAA
>NW_024004091.1:0-1141 GCF_014805625.2 Glossina fuscipes | reverse complement strand
ATATGCACACCCACATTATAATGATGACGCACTTCTTCAGGTATATACGTAAATATTACGTATAATATATCGTTTTTCTTTGTTGTACGATATAAGGATACATCTCACACGATTACGCTATGTTTTTTAGAACTCTTCCTAAATACTCTATATATACTCATTGCAGTGTTATCATATTTTCACGAACTTTATATATATTCATAATATTACATATTTACTCTTGGATTCTCATATGCACCTATGTTATATGCATAAACATTTTATGCATATCCTTATAAGTTTATAACATTACATACTTCTTTACGCATATACCCTATGCATATATCAGTATACTTTGTTATACAACATACATTTTACATTATTATCTAATGTTTATACTATCTAATACTTATACCCAACATTATGTATACACTATATATCTAACATTTGTGATGTGTATAAGAAGCTCGGTTTGTGCCTTTTCCTGCCTGATTAAGCTCACTTACACTCACATTTTTTTTTCTTTTTTCCCATATATATTTATAATAGCAACAAAAAATTTTAAGTCAAGAAATCAGGGTATTTAATATATAAACATGCGCTGAAGAAAACTAAATGCATTAAGTATTTACATTTAATGAGGGAAGTGGACGAGGATTTATCCAACTTGTCCGAATCGTTTATAAAAGTACTCAGGAATGAGTGCTGCAGATCTGTACTATCCTGGGAACGGGCGGTTTGAGATGTGTCAGGCTCAAATGGGTTGGTTTCGGGCGTTGTTTGACCAATACATTTGTAAAAGGGGCTTAAGGATTTCATCACTTAGGCTATCTTACAACAAACTGAAAAGAACTTTCTCTGGTTTGTGCAAAAAGCATCGCTTTATTTATTTGGATTGTTTAATTAGGGTGTTGCTTTTAAAGAATGTCCGGCAGTTTGGTGGCAGAGTTTAGCATAAGGAAAATTAACGCAGGAAATTTGGGTTAATAATATTTTTGTAATAATATTCTTTTCCTTTTTGGGTTTTTTTTTTATCATTATTATACAAATGTATTGTTATTTACATTTTATTATTTACTTTGTTGCGTATTTTATTGTGTTAGTTATTATATTAGTTTTTTTTATAAAGATAACTATACTTTAGTAGTAGTTGTGCCATATG
>NW_023998670.1:0-1101 GCF_014805625.2 Glossina fuscipes | reverse complement strand
GAAGTTTGTATTTGTTTGTTGTTATGGCGACCTCAAAAGACGGTGTGTCGACGTCTTCTGCTCGATAACCGAAAAATGCATAGACTACCAAAGTTAGTTGCTTTATGTAGCATTTAGTAGCGACTCTTCGTGGGATTCGGTGGTGATTGCGATTGTAAGCAAACTCGCGGACGAGCACCAAGTTTGTCGATAATGGTTCAGTTCAACAGACGTAAAAGCAGGAGATAAGCCTCTCCTTTGTCAAGGGTAATACGATATGATGAGTGAATAGTAATCCCAGCGAGCGATAGATTAGCTGAGAGATGTTGGGTAGCGGATTTTATTTAGGCCGCGTTAGGCCTTTAAGTAGACAAGTACCTACATTAAATCGTAAGAAACACGCGCCGCCCAGAATGTACAAAAACATTTATAAATAATTTCCAGTCGTTTTAGCTGCCCTCCTACTATAGCGGGTACGGCAAAATAAAACATAAATAATGTGCATTATTCAAGGCCTTCCTCTATAACTGTGTATGCAAGAAAACACTTTAAACATATGCAGCTGGATAAAACTGGAAGAAATACAACAATGTGCATTCGTAAATGCACGAACATTCTTGAAAAGGTTTTTAGTGTTTCGATACTAGCAAAACCGATACTTTACAGAACGTGTTAAGGGAAACAGTTTAATTCCTTTTTATCTTGTTTTACAAACGGCGCATGGATTTCAGTCAGTTTGTTCAAAGGGGCTCTAGCGAGAGGTATGCGAATGTTTCATTTGCTAAATCGCTTAACTCCACTTTCTGTTTTCTTTTTATGTTTAATGTCCAAACACTCGATGATTGAGTCCTAACTGTAGAAATTCAAAACAAATTTTTCTGATAATAAAGAAGTGAAAAACCTGCTTTAATCATTGAATAATAACTAATTTATTTGAGGAACCAATTTGTAGTCTAATAAAAATCGTAATAAAAACATAATCAATCGTACTTTAAAGTCTATTTGGTCGGCTAGACATTTTAACAAGGTTTTTTAAGTGAAATACACATGAAATTAGTTTTTTTTCAATACTGAAAATACGGTGTAATATAACATAAACAAACAATTTTATCACAATCTTCT
>NW_024004090.1:0-1225 GCF_014805625.2 Glossina fuscipes | reverse complement strand
ATATGCACACCCACATTATAATGATGACGCACTTCTTCAGGTATATATGTAAATATTACGTATATAAAAGCCGATAGCCTTAGATACTAGTGCTTTTAAGAGTTTAGTCTTAGAATTTATTTCTCTGGCGAAATTAATAATAATAATAATAATACGTATATAAATATAATATATCGTTTTTCTTTGTTGTACGATATAAGGATACATCTCATACGATTACGCTATGTTTTTTAGAACTCTTCCTAAATACTCTATATATACTCATTGCAGTGTTATCATATTTTCGCGAACTTTATATATATTCATAATATTACATATTTACTCTTGGATTCTTATATACACCTATGTTATATGCATAAACATTTTATGCATATCCTTATAAGTTTATAGCATTACATACTTCTTTACGCATATACCCTATGCATATATCAGTATACTTTGTTATACAACATACATTTTACATTATTATCTAATGTTTATATTATCTAATATTTATATCCAACATTATCTATATACTATATATCTAACATTTGTGATGTGTATAAGAAGCTCGGTTTGTGCCTTTTCCTGCCTGATTAAGCTCACTTACACTCACATTTTTTTTTCTTTTTTTCCCATATGTATTTATTATAGCAACAAAAAATTTTAAGTGAAGAAATCAGGGTATTTAATATATAAACATGCGCTGAAGAAAACTAAATGCATTAAGTATTTACATTTAATGAGGGAAGTGGACGAGGATTTATCCAACTTGTCCGAATTTATAAAAAGTGAGGAGTACTCAGGAATGAGTGCTGCAGATCTGTACTATCCTGGGAACGGGCGGTTTGAGATGTGTCAGGCTCAAATGGGTTGGTTTCGGGCGTTGTTTGACCAATACATTTGTAAAAGGGGCTTAAGGATTTCATCACTTAGGCTATCTTACAACAAACTGAAAAGAACTTTCTCTGGTTTGTGACGGACGATGATAGCAAAAAGCATCGCCTTATTTATTTGGATTGTTTAATTAGGGTGTTGCTTTTAAAGAATGTCCGGCAGTTTGGTGGCAGAGTTTAGCATAAGGAAAATTAACGCAGGAAATTTGGGTTAATAATATTTTTGTAATAATATTCTTTTCCTTTTTGGGTTTTTTTTTATCATTATTATACAAATGTATTGTTATTTACATTTTATTATTTACTTTGTTACGTATTTTATTGTGTTAGTTATTATATTAGTTTTTTTT
>NW_024004089.1:0-1980 GCF_014805625.2 Glossina fuscipes | reverse complement strand
TATAAACTTTCTATGTATATTGGGAAAAATCCAATGTCGTTGAAGTTTGTCATGAAACTCTTGAATTTTTTTTCTTTTCCTCGCCGCCGAGGATTTAAAAATTTTTCTTTAGACAAAGAAAAAAAAATAAATAAATAAAATAAAAATAAAATAAAATGAATGAAATAATAAAAAAAACAAACTAAATGAACGAAAAGGTCTGGTCAGTTTCCGGCTGTGCGTCTGTCGCCAGTGGGTCAGTCGGTCATCGTCTAGCGTCGGCCCTACATGGCCACCATGTGCACGCCCCTACACCTCAGCCACAGCGGTGGCAGCGCACGCTTAGCCACACATGGGTAACAACAAAATCGGATAGCTTAAAGGAAAAGATAACATAACTTACAGTACAAGCAAGGTGGTAGTGTTCGTTTACTTGGTGAATATCACTGCTTTCACTGTCGGCTGCAGCTATCCTAGTGCTCCCGATAAGTTGTTGCTGTTGTTGTTGCTTCTGCCTTCAATTTTATTACTTCCCTCTGATTCGTTGCTGGTGGTGTAACAAGGTGATGGTGACTGCTTCACTGGCTGCCGAATAAATGTATGCATAGTAGTTCATGGAGTCACTTCTCTGCATCCATGCCCATAAAAGCGGCGATAAATCTTCAGGACTTTGTTGTAACAAACCAATTAAAAGCCCTTTTTTTGTTTTTCGCATTCATTCATATATTTATTATTCTTTTTTTTTTTTCAAATATCTTATTTTTCGCGAACATCAGTATTTCCTACGTTAATATACTTTGTATTTATAATATTAATGTCAACAACAATAAGTATATTTAATTTTTATCAACTATATATTCAACTGTTCATTGTGGGTTAATGGGATAGATTTCGTTGTTTTTTTCTTTTGGTTTCATTCCCAAGTTGGTCTGTTTTAACTCAAACCACACAACGAAATGTTTGAAAGTATTTCTATTTTTATTAACTATAAATTTTTTTGTTAACAATAATAAATAGATTCTAATTAATCAATTATATGTGTAAGTGTTCATTGTGTGTTAAGGGTTTTTTTTTTTTTATTCCCAGCATCACATGGGTTTACGTGTATTATTTGCACAGGCTCTCGCGATAAGCATCTCTAACTAACTTTATATGCGACGGCTCTACCCGTTCTATATGAAAAAAAATAACGTTCTACATATGCTGTTCTTTGCTTTTCGATAATTTTCCTCCACAATAAGCGCGAACTGAGGCAAAAATGAATCATTTAGTTATTTTAATTAAATCGAAGAATTATGCCAACACCTATGTGATATTAAGACCGTGTCAATCAACAAGCCCTTCATTATCAGTCCTTTTTTTGTCTTTTCAATAATTAGAATGGCCTCTTTTATAATGTTAGTCAAAATTATTGTATTTTGTTATAATTTTCGTTTGCTTTTAATTTTAATATTAACTTCTGGCAATATCCGGAAAAATATTTTACGCGAAATGTCCGAAAAATGTTGACACATGATTTTCTTAAAGTTCGCAAAAAAAAAAAAATGGATCATTATCCTTTTATTTGTTTTAACAAATATGATATTTACATTATTTTCTTTTCTTTTATGCCAGTAAACAAAGACTACCACTGGATAAAAAAAACGACAAGAACCGCACTCAGCGAGTGCCTAACTCCGACTTTATTTGCTGCGGGGTGATACGTATATTTCCTTAAAGCCTTCCCCTTTTTTTTTTTGTGGCCCTTAACAAAATGTGTCGTTTTCGTTCTGTTTTGTTTTCGATGACGTTTTCTCCTTATAATTAATCAAAACTTTCTTTGGTGCAGAATAAATTTAAAAGTGCAAAATCTTTGCAATTTTCTTAAGGAACACTTGTTTACTTATTTTACTCTAGTTTTTCTTTTGCGATTTATACACTTTTGCCCACTAGCAAATCGATCGTTCTCACTGACGTCTAACATCTGACCGTTTTATTGCGGGGTGATACGTATATTTCCTT
>NW_024004088.1:0-4858 GCF_014805625.2 Glossina fuscipes | reverse complement strand
AAGTTATTACTTCAAATTAAATAAATATTTGCAAAATTATGTACTCTATGAAGTTCTAGTTTACTCCCTATTTTATAGTTTTATTCATTTTGTTGCCTACTTACTGTGCTTATTAACGGGCCATCAGGGTCAAATATTTTGATAAATACGAAAATTGATTGAATACTTTAGTGACACGGTGAGGAAATTGCGAAATCTGTTATGGATAACATAGCGACTATTGAATATAATAACAGCGTAGCGAATTCGCTCGAGAAAAGCGTATGCTTGATTTGCCAAACAGTATAAATTCATATTATAATTATCAAATTTCATTTAAGTCAAAAAAAAACCAACAAGAAAACGGTCGAAATAACAAATATTTTTATGAGAACAGAACACGAAGTGATCTGCGAGAAAACAAAGAAACTTACATCATTTAAGCAATAGATAAAAGCAATAAGCGATTTCGTGATACAATACGCTAACCGACTTTGGAATACCGGAAAATTTGGAGAACGTTCTCAATCAGACCAAGTTCATTATACTCGATGATCTGGTGATGCACGCTTCCAATATGACAGTTTGTGAACTTTTCACTAAGGGGTCACATCATCGAAATTTTCTGTCAATGTACTAAGACAGAATATTTTTCGCAAATCATTGGAAGCAAGGGATATCTCATTGAATTCAAAACACATAATTGTTTTTTAAAATCCCAGAAACATGCTACGGTTCCAACATTTCCCTGCGAAAATTCAGTTAAACTTTTGAAAATATGATTTACCTAGTAAATTTCGCGGTCATGTATCGGCCTTACACAGAAAGAAAGTGATTCATTAAGAAATGGAAGGATATCGTCTTAAAAAAGGGTTTAAGACAACTGAAGGACCACAAGCATATGTCAATAATGATAAATTAAGAACAGCTTTACTCAACGATGCTGACCATGATGTAGCATATTGAATGAAGATCGAGCAAAGGTGTTGTATTATTGCCTCTAAAAATTGCACGCGGCAATCGTTTGGATTGGTGTGGGATTAATTGGCTAATTAAGAACAAATTTCCTCACTACGGTAAATTATAACAATTTCATTTGCGTGCGCTTTCTTAAACAAAACTTTTATAACCAAAAAAGTGATTTAATGAAAAAAAATTACTTTTTACTCGAAACGATTTCCTTTTTAATTTTTTGGAAGAGAATTGACAAGAAAAGACAAGGGAGCAAAAATTGGATTTTGGGAAAAAATTAAAATTTTGGGTAGCTGCATCTGGATTAAAAAAAAAATTAATTTTTTTAAGAAAATTCGAAAGAAAATATCAATCATTTTCCAAAACTTAACAAAATACAAAAATCGTGCTTTTACATATTCATCGTTAGTGGAAGACGATTTGCAAGAAAAACAGAAAAAATCAAAAGACATACTGCGAGGTAGTTGTAACAACGTTCACAGCTGGGGCTGTATTTATAAGAGACGAACTTTAAAAAATATAAGAAAATTGTAAGAAATTAACAGTAAGTATATTTTATTGATGTTTTTATTATGTATACGGTAAAACGAGCACTAGGCAGTGTATCAGAATTTTGCTTTGAAAAAATAATTTTTTTCTCGTATAAAGAGGAAGTATGCTTATTTGCTGATTGATCTAATTAAACTTCATAATAAGGTAAATCATCTTTTGTTTTTTTTGGAAATTTAATTCAGAGTTATTTATTGTTATGCCGACGAGCCCAGCTGACGTGTACAAAGGAAAGTGAAAAAGAAAAAAAATATTGCTATATAAAAAAAAAACGTGACCCATGCCAAAGGTACTATAATCGCGATGTCGATTAACTATCTCATTATGCGTCTGTTTTTTCTTCTTTTTCGTCCTTTAAGTCATGTACCCGATTACATGTTCACGCACACCCTACCTTCAGCACACCACTCTCTTCACAGTTCAGTTGTTAAACATTTCTTTCTTATTCTGATCTTTACTAACAATATCTTTTTCGTACATATAATAAAAAATATATTCACTAACTTTAAAGTGGTCGGTTGTCTGAGAATTACCGGTCCCCTCATCTTAAGTCGATATGACCTTGTTGAACAGAAAACATACGTTTGACGGCGGACACATGTAATTCCCGATCCATACATGCATAACATCTTGCAGCCATTTGGCACATTATTATAATTGCCGTGCAACTCATGAATACTAATGATGATGCGGAAAATGATGTTGTAATGTACTCTTTTATTGTAATAAGCGTTGTTAGGCGTGATCTTTTTACAATAATTTTTGAGGTTTAACACATAAAGCTCATAGCAAATAAGTTTTTTTCATTTTTCTGAATAATGCACATTTGTTTGTGTATTTTGTTTTTGTAGATATTTTCTTGTCCTTGATTTTGATGTTGCAGCGTATATCGTCCTTAATTTTTAGCTTTTACAGCGTAGGCTGTATAATTATCGAACAACCGAAAAGCAGCCGTCATCATTCTACCCGCTCTCGCGGTAATTTTTGGATTGATTTGTCTTTTATTGTAGTGTGTGTTTGTTGACGGCTAAGCTAGTATGTGTAGTGACGTACAAGTCATTTGGTCCTCCAAAAATCCTCCAAAAATCCTTGTCTATACAGACGGACTTTGTACTGTTCTTTTTCTTTTCATAATTACTATTTTCTTTCTTCTTTTTTTATTATATGGAGAATTATTAAGAAAGATAAATATTAACGGAATTAATAATAGAATTTGCATAAAATACTCTCCTGTGAGATGCAAAGAAGCCGGCCCAAATTCCCTACAGTTACATACGCGGGCGTTACAATATGTAGGAAAGAAAAATAGTGATATTCTTGAGAAGAGGGAAAGACGTGTGTGTTTCTTGAGAAGCCTCATGGTCTGTTGTCGTCCTTTATATTCTGGCATTTTTCGCTTTGTTTGCTTGTGCCATTGAACATGTTTTTTTAAATTCATTTTTGAAGCACACTTGGTTGCATGCTTAAAACTGATCCTAACTGTTGCTTTAAAAAACAAAAAACACAAATGGTTTCAAGGCGTTCATTTGAATCTGCCAAAAATTTCATGTATGCAATTTTCTTGGAAAACGTAAGGAGTGCAATTGAAAGAAGGAAAAGACCTGAAACTGGAAATCAAGAAATCGATAATCAAAAATGAAAAACAACATAACACACTTCTTATTGTTTTTACGTTTTTTAATTTTTTTTTTTTTAATTTTAATGTTTAAAAAAAGATAGGTGTGAAACTGTAAGAATACGCATTCTTCGTGGGAAACACCACGTGAGTGATGTTATTGTCTTATTTTTTGTAATTTAACAACATCACACAACAACAATTTTTAAATCTTTTACACGTTTTTCCACACAAGTTCCTTAAATTATTAAAATTTAGAATATATATAAAATCTAAAATAAAGAAGAGAGCTGTGTTTTATTCGTTATATATCAGTATTGACTGTTTCGTTTTGCAATAAAATTTAAATTATTGCCTTCCCTAGATTTATGAGATAAAACCGTCTTTAAAAACGCTATACAGTCGTACTTCGATTGTAGTCTTTATACTCGTCCCGTTGCTCGCCTTTGCATGAGCTGTTTTATTTTTTTGTCTATTTTTCTTACTCTCTCAGTGTCTTTTCAATAAAATTAAGAGAATTTTGATCGAAAATTAAATTCTCTTGACGTTCCACAAACAATATTTTATCCATTAGTTTTGTTCCCCCGGTAAGTGAATCCCGTATATTATATGTTGGTTAAATTTCTGTTTGAACTAAATATTGAAAGGATTGCACAGAAGAAAAAATTATTTAATTTAAAATACCGAAATTTTCAAAAATATTTTTTAAGAAAATATCTTCACTTTGAAGCCGAATCAATAACATTTTTCGTTTTTCTCCTTATTAGCAAAGTTGTCACAAAAAATTCTCATCATATTATAATCCAAAAAATTTAAAAAAAAATTATTTTCTTTTGACATATTACGAGTTAAACCTTAACCTGATATTACCTTTAACACAATAATTGAAAATACTAAACTAAAAATAAAAATTTGGAGATTTACTAAAAAAAAATGAGGAAAAACTTCGATTCATCTCAAAACCAAACGCGACCATAATCAGCAAAAGGAACGTTCGTGTGCAAAAAGTGGTTTCTTGCCTATAGTCTTAGCGTCACTATTAGGGGATTTATTGGACAATTGTTAAACAATATCCCATAAGTTCACTTTGAAGGGTAATAATCTGACGTAGAGCAATTGTATACCTCATATTACTAGAAACTAATTGGAAGTGGGAGGACTGTTATAAGTGTCACCTAGAAAAGCACAACTTCAGCGCAGTAGTAGTTCGTTCTTAGCAACTTTCTTTAGACATTTAAAATAGTTATTTCTATCTGATTTGAATGCGACAGAGCTAAAAATATCTATGCTCTATGATTTCTGTCGCAAATTACTTGGAAACTTTTTGGAAGGGCCAAATAAAAAAGCTTTAAATAATTTACCACAGGAATCAGTCGACAAAATATCATCTAAATTTCAAAAACGATTGCTTCCGTACTAAATCTGCTGATGTATTTCACAATGTTGGCCCTAACACACGCTATCTTCAGAGAACGTTTTTGATAATAATCCAGACTGGTCCACAAGTACAGCTTAAAAGCTCGTTCATTATTGCTGATCTCATTAATATTGCTAATTTCTATATTGTATATAGTATTGTCATTCCTAAATACCTACATATATAGATATTTATGTAACGCTCTTAGAGTTTTATACACGCCTTTGTTTTATATAAAATCTTCTTGTAAATAGGTTATATTCATTACATTTTTTTAATATATGCACACCCACATTATAATGATGACGCACTTCTTCAGGTATATA
>NW_024004087.1:0-4856 GCF_014805625.2 Glossina fuscipes | reverse complement strand
AAGTTATTACTTCAAATTAAATAAATATTTGCAAAATTATGTACTCTATGAAGTTCTAGTTTACTCCCTATTTTATAGTTTTATTAATTTTGTTGCCTACTTACTGTGCTTATTAACGGGCCATCAGGGTCAAATATTTTGATAAATACGAAAATTGATTGAATACTTTAGTGACACGGTGAGGAAATTGCGAAATCTGTTATGGATAACATAGCGACTATTGAATATAATAACAGCGTAGCGAATTCGCTCGAGAAAAGCGTATGCTTGATTTGCCAAACAGTATAAATTCATATTATAATTATCAAATTTCATTTAAATCAAAAAAAAACCAACAAGAAAACGGTCGAAATAACAAATATTTTTATGAGAACAGAACACGAAGTGATCTGCGAGAAAACAAAGAAACTTACATCATTTAAGTAATAGATAAAAGCAATAAGCGATTTCGTGATACAATACGCTAACGGACTTTGGAATACCGGAAAATTTGGAGAACGTTCTCAATCAGACCAAGTTCACTATACTCGATGATCTGGTGATGCACGCTTCCAATATGACAGTTTGTGAACTTTTCACTAAGGGGTCACATCATCGAAATTTTCTGTCAATGTACTAAGACAGAATATTTTTCGCAAATCATTGGAAGCAAGGGATATCTCATTGAATTCAAAACACATAATTGTTTTCTAAAATCCCAGAAACATGCTACAGTTCCAACATTTCCCTGCGAAAATTCAGTTAAACTTTTGAAAATATGATTTACCTAGTAAATTTCGCGGTCATGTATCGGCCTTACACAGAAAGAAAGTGATTCATTAAGAAATGGAAGGATATGGTCTTCAAAAAGGGTTTAAGACAACTGAAGGACCACAAGCATATGTCAATAATGATAAATTAAGAACAGCTTTACTCAACGATGCTGACCATGATGTAGCATATTGAATGAAGATCGAGCAAAGGTGTTGTATTTTTGCCTCTAAAAATTGCACGCGGCAATCGTTTGGATTGGTGTGGGATTAATTGGCTAATTAAGAACAAATTTCCTCACTACGGTAAATTATAACAATTTCATTTGCGTGCGCTTTCTTAAACAAAACTTTTATAACCAAAAAAGTGATTTAATGAAAAAAAATTACTTTTTACTCGAAACGGTTTCCTTTTTAATTTTTTGGAAGAGAATTGACAAGAAAAGACAAGGGAGCAAAAATTGGATTTTGGGAAAAAATTAAAATTTTGGGTAGCTGCATCTGGATTAAAAAAAAAATTAATTTTTTTAAGAAAATTCGAAAGAAAATATCAATCATTTTCCAAAACTTAACAAAATACAAAAATCGTGCTTTTACATATTCATCGTTAGTGGAAGACGATTTGCAAGAAAAACAGAAAAAATCAAAAGACATACTGCGAGGTACTTGTAACAACGTTCACAGCTGGGGCTGTATTTATAAGAGACGAACTTTAAAAAATATAAGAAAATTGTAAGAAATTAACAGTAAGTATATTTTATTGATGTTTTTATTATGTATACGGTAAAACGAGCACTAGGCAGTGTATCAGAATTTTGCTTTGAAAAAATAATTTTTTTCTCGTATAAAGAGGAAGTATGCTTATTTGCTGATTGATCTAATTAAACTTCATAATAAGGTAAATCATCTTTTGTTTTTTTTGGAAATTTAATTCAGAGTTATTTATTGTTATGCCGACGAGCCCAGCTGACGTGTACAAAGGAAAGTGAAAAAGAAAAAAAATATTGCTATATAAAAAAAAAACGTGACCCATGCCAAAGGTACTATAATCGCGATGTCGATTAACTATCTCATTATGCGTCTGTTTTTTCTTCTTTTTCGTCCTTTAAGTCATGTACCCGATTACATGTTCACGCACACCCTACCTTCAGCACACCACTCTCTTCACAGTTCAGTTGTTAAACATTTCTTTCTTATTCTGATCTTTACTAACAATATCTTTTTCGTACATATAATAAAAAATATATTCACTAACTTTAAAGTGGTCGGTTGTCTGAGAATTACCGGTCCCCTCATCTTAAGTCGATATGACCTTGTTGAACAGAAAACATACGTTTGACGGCGGACACATGTAATTCCCGATCCATACATGCATAACATCTTGCAGCCATTTGGCACATTATTATAATTGCCGTGCAACTCATGAATACTAATGATGATGCGGAAAATGATGTTGTAATGTACTCTTTTATTGTAATAAGCGTTGTTAGGCGTGATCTTTTTACAATAATTTTTGAGGTTTAACACATAAAGCTCATAGCAAATAAGTTTTTTTCATTTTTCTGAATAATGCACATTTGTTTGTGTATTTTGTTTTTGTAGATATTTTCTTGTCCTTGATTTTGATGTTGCAGCGTATATCGTCCTTAATTTTTAGCTTTTACAGCGTAGGCTGTATAATTATCGAACAACCGAAAAGCAGCCGTCATCATTCTACCCGCTCTCGCGGTAATTTTTGGATTGATTTGTCTTTTATTGTAGTGTGTGTTTGTTGACGGCTAAGCTAGTATGTGTAGTGACGTACAAGTCATTTGGTCCTCCAAAAATCCTCCAAAAATCCTTGTCTATACAGACGGACTTTGTACTGTTCTTTTTCTTTTCATAATTACTATTTTCTTTCTTCTTTTTTTATTATATGGAGAATTATTAAGAAAGATAAATATTAACGGAATTAATAATAGAATTTGCATAAAATACTCTCCTGTGAGATGCAAAGAAGCCGGCCCAAATTCCCTACAGTTACATACGCGGGCGTTACAATATGTAGGAAAGAAAAATAGTGATATTCTTGAGAAGAGGGAAAGACGTGTGTGTTTCTTGAGAAGCCTCATGGTCTGTTGTCGTCCTTTATATTCTGGCATTTTTCGCTTTGTTTGCTTGTGCCATTGAACATGTTTTTTTAAATTCATTTTTGAAGCACACTTGGTTGCATGCTTAAAACTGATCCTAACTGTTGCTTTAAAAAACAAAAAACACAAATGGTTTCAAGGCGTTCATTTGAATCTGCCAAAAATTTCATGTATGCAATTTTCTTGGAAAACGTAAGGAGTGCAATTGAAAGAAGGAAAAGACCTGAAACTGGAAATCAAGAAATCGATAATCAAAAATGAAAAACAACATAACACACTTCTTATTGTTTTTACGTTTTTTAATTTTTTTTTTTTTAATTTTAATGTTTAAAAAAAGATAGGTGTGAAACTGTAAGAATACGCATTCTTCGTGGGAAACACCACGTGAGTGATGTTATTGTCTTATTTTTTGTAATTTAACAACATCACACAACAACAATTTTTAAATCTTTTACACGTTTTTCCACACAAGTTCCTTAAATTATTAAAATTTAGAATATATATAAAATCTAAAATAAAGAAGAGAGCTGTGTTTTATTCGTTATATATCAGTATTGACTGTTTCGTTTTGCAATAAAATTTAAATTATTGCCTTCCCTAGATTTATGAGATAAAACCGTCTTTAAAAACGCTATACAGTCGTACTTCGATTGTAGTCTTTATACTCGTCCCGTTGCTCGCCTTTGCATGAGCTGTTTTATTTTTTTGTCTATTTTTCTTACTCTCTCAGTGTCTTTTCAATAAAATTAAGAGAATTTTGATCGAAAATTAAATTCTCTTGACGTTCCACAAACAATATTTTATCCATTAGTTTTGTTCCCCCGGTAAGTGAATCCCGTATATTATATGTTGGTTAAATTTCTGTTTGAACTAAATATTGAAAGGATTGCACAGAAGAAAAAATTATTTAATTTAAAATACCGAAATTTTCAAAAATATTTTTTAAGAAAATATCTTCACTTTGAAGCCGAATCAATAACATTTTTCGTTTTTCTCCTTATTAGCAAAGTTGTCACAAAAAATTCTCATCATATTATAATCCAAAAAATTTAAAAAAAAATTATTTTCTTTTGACATATTACGAGTTAAACCTTAACCTGATATTACCTTTAACACAATAATTGAAAATACTAAACTAAAAATAAAAATTTGGAGATTTACTAAAAAAAAATGAGGAAAAACTTCGATTCATCTCAAAACCAAACGCGACCATAATCAGCAAAAGGAACGTTCGTGTGCAAAAAGTGGTTTCTTGCCTATAGTCTTAGCGTCACTATTAGGGGATTTATTGGACAATTGTTAAACAATATCCCATAAGTTCACTTTGAAGGGTAATAATCTGACGTAGAGCAATTGTATACCTCATATTACTAGAAACTAATTGGAAGTGGGAGGACTGTTATAAGTGTCACCTAGAAAAGCACAACTTCAGCGCAGTAGTAGTTCGTTCTTAGCAACTTTCTTTAGACATTTAAAATAGTTATTTCTATCTGATTTGAATGCGACAGAGCTAAAAATATCTATGCTCTATGATTTCTGTCGCAAATTACTTGGAAACTTTTTGGAAGGGCCAAATAAAAAAGCTTTAAATAATTTACCACAGGAATCAGTCGACAAAATATCATCTAAATTTCAAAAACGATTGCTTCCGTACTAAATCTGCTGATGTATTTCACAATGTTGGCCCTAACACACGCTATCTTCAGAGAACGTTTTTGATAATAATCCAGACTGGTCCACAAGTACGGCTTAAAAGCTCGTTCATTATTGCTGATCTCATTAATATTGCTAATTTCTATATTGTATATAGTATTGTCATTCCTACTTACCTACATATACATATTTATGTAACGCTCTTAGAGTTTTATACACGCCTTTGTTTTATATAAAATCTTCTTGTAAATAGGTTATATTCATTACATTTTTTTAATATATGCACACCCACATTATAATGATGACGCACTTCTTCAGGTATATA
>NW_024004086.1:0-7019 GCF_014805625.2 Glossina fuscipes | reverse complement strand
GATTACAAAAACTGGGCAACAAACATGTATAAAAATTTGTACAGTACATTTTAAGAGAAATTTATTTGTTCATTAATAAGAACCGGCAAATGTAAAGGATATGACATGATCACCCAAGAAATAAATGAAAGAAATTGTGTTTTGTCGTAGTCAAAGATTTGAAGAAGTTTTTTTTAAAGGCGATTGTGAGGGAAAAATAGGAAATCAAGCTTACTAGAGAAGCATACGTGCATATCACTATGGATATGAACAAATTTTTATATAAGTAATCGCGACAAATACCAAAATATTGATGAACAGAATTTAACTAAAGAAAAAAAAAGAAAAGCAAACGCTACCTACGTAATAGGAGAAGAAGAGAAAGTAATTAAAGGGCTTTGGCGATGTGCAAAGGTCGAATGAAGGGCAAGCAATCGCAAAAGGGCGTACGTGAATACATGTAATATTGTGGAGAGTAGAAGCAGAAGATCCATTAGCCTAGTGGAGTGAATTAATAAGTGGTGGCTAAACCCTCAGCGAAGACTTAAAAACAGCAAAAGGGAGAAACAGCAGTCAACTCAAGGCAGTACTGCAGCAGTAACGGTCAAAAAACAGGTATCATTTTGTTTTATCCCATGTGCTGTTGTTTTCTGAAAATGATTGACTAGGTAGGTAAACCCCACCGCCGAAGCGGAGTATGCTGTGGTGTGCAGGTGGGGGGAGGTTGATGGACTATGGAGGGATACCAATGGGCAAAGTGCAGACCTACGGACGATATACCGGACCAACGACGTGTTAATTTTTTTAACTTCATTTTTTTTTCTGTTTGGTAGTTAGACTGCGCGGCGGGCAAGAAAAGAAAAAGGAGTCTCACAAACCGCTCTACCGCGAGCACGCTTCGTTACAAAATTTTACTAGGGATTGCTTCATGCCTAGCTCATCTGGCATTTATGAAGAAGCAGACAGACTTGGCGCATTGAAGCCATTACATTAATCATTACAATATATATATAATAAAAAAAAAAGAAAACGGGAAAATAGAAGAATTGTTCCCTCAATGACGTGCGACCTATACACAGCGTATCGTTTTGGAAATTTGGAAATATTATACAAATATCAGCCATATAAAATATAGGATAACTGAATCTTTACAAACAAAACTCCCTGGATGCAATTTATCTGATTTCTCTATATCTCGGAGGTAACAAACAAATAACAGGATAAAGGTGCATTAGAGGAACACAAGAAATAAAATGTACAAAATATGCTACTTAGCACTTGAATGAGTTAAACCTCGTTAAATTTTTTGAAATAAACAATACCCAGAAGTAACCTATAGAGGCAATCAATCATAATATTGAAAAACATCAATGAAATGAAGTTGTGCTTTGCTTTAAAGCTTTAATGTAATGAATATCATTTAAATTCGCTCAATGCTTTAACAATCAATTAAGCATCGTCTATATGGCAAATTAATTAAGCAAAGGATTTAGGAAAAAGATTTAGGAGGAAAATATACAAATATATAAAAAAAAAAATAACTTGGGAAACAAAAAAAAAAGAAGAAACTTTTTGAGTCCGCTCCGACAGAATTTGAAATCATCTACCACTTCTATTACCAGCTGAACAAACAACCAACCGGGAAAATAAAGCACTTCCTAATCCCATCCCTACAGCGGTTCAGCATTGTTAAAGTACGAATAACAAATTTCTTTTTGTTAAACTCTTAACTCGATTTCATCTACACCCCAAATCCATTTCAAGTTACTTAACTCTAGGCGGGCGGGAGTGAACGAAAATACGGTTACCTTGCCTCTATTAAATAACCACACAAAAGGTTTGAAGGTAGTTTCCAATTTAAAAACAAAAAAATATAATAGAAGCCCAAAGTAGTTCAATTTTGTTCTTCTTTCTCATCTTAACTGCACTTTCTCTAACCGTTGTGAAATGAGTAATTTTAATAATATTAATTAATTAAATTAATAAATAGTATTACACATATACATACACCCCTGCATCAGCAGGTTAAGGTGCTCGTAAGAGAATAACGAAAATAATAAATAAAACGAAAAACAAAAGAAGAAAAGTATATATGTAAGAAGTGTTCCTTCCATAACTTACAATCTATATACAATATATCTCTCTGAAATTATAAAATTTTTTACATATAACAATCATGAAAATATATAGGCTACTAATCCCCCTAGAAATTTGTACTGGCCAGAGAAACGAAATAAGGTAATCAAACGAGACCTATCATCGAAATAGTCAGCAGATGAGAGCTCAACTTTACCGGCAATAGAAAGCCGCTTGCCTTCATCGAGCGGGTCGAAGAGCTGGCAAAAGCATACAGCGTCGACAAAGAACGTATACCCGCCATCATGGTGGTGATGCTGCGTGACCGGCCCGTATCGTGGCACAGCAACAACAACCACCACTGGACAGCCTGGAAGACGCACCCAGCGACCGAGGGAGATATTCCAAGATTATGTGCTGGCCATGCAAGATTGGATGCGCCATACCGCGATGATGGAGAGGCAAATATCAGAGCGAATCTACATTAACGCACAGCCCGTATACCCGTGGTAAACATATCGAGAACTATAGACAGACGCTCGGCGGCGTGATTCACCGAACAACGGGGCACGGGCGCCGGATCCATGACGCAAGAGGGGCGAATAAACACAACGGCGGCGTGTCGACGATGTACCCAGAGCGGACATCACCAGTACAATTGTGCGAACCCACAGGTGCTACACTGCTGGACCTGCGGCCGACGAGACGTAAGAACTATCAGCACCTGTAAACAGTGAAATTACCGGGGAGATGGGCCCCTAGACGAACTCGCCTTACGAACAGTAGCACTCGCCAGCCTAGCGTATACACCATGCCCGAAACGTGCGACGCGGCCGAATACGGCCATTGTTAAACCGGGACCAATTTCTACAAAACGAAGTCGACATCGACCCCTTTTAACGCAAACCACAATGTACAAATACAATGCCCTCCTTTCGTGTCGAAAGTTAATAACGCCAGCCCACTTCCCACGATGGATCAGCGCAACCGTTATAATCGCAAACTATTGAGTCACCGCCACAGTGGACACTGGTGCAGCAACCGTTTCATCGCCGAAGTTCCTGCCCGAGAAATCGAGAAGACCTGCAGAAAGTACTCGTACCGAGTGAACGTTCACCTACCCGACGGAACCGTATTAGAGAGTAGCAACGCGTTTACATGTCCGGTCCAATTCCGAGATCGGATCACACACCTTCGCCTTGTCGTTATGCCTGTGGCAACAGGAACGTTGCTGCTAGGATACAATTTCCTGAAGGCGTTTGGGACCAAGCTGCAATTCGCGAACAAATCGGCCGCGTGCCTCTGAGCCAAGTACTTACGGCGGAGCCTACAGCTGAGACGATCTGGACTCCGACGCGTAGAAGGGCCAGTGCGTCCCTCGAAAGTCCGCAAACTACAATAAATGACCATAATACAACTGAGGAGCCGCGACTCAACAACGAGAACGAACAGCGATGCATCGAGGGTTTTCTGCAGCAGAAATTGTCAAAATTTGCAACCTTGCAGGGAGTCACCACCATCGTCGAGCACAAGATCATCGTGAACGACGACCGACCATTTAAACTGCAATATGCTATCCGAAACCCGGCCGTGCAAGCAGTGATCAACGCCGAGGTCAACAAGCTGATCGCAACTGGACAAATCGATTCCGCCAACAGCCCGTAAAATTCACCGATTTACCTGGCACAAAGGAAAAACGGAACTTGGCGTATATGTATGGACTTCCGCCATCTCAACAGCAAGTCAATACCCGATGCATACCCGTTGCCGAAAATTCATGCTACCCTAGATCGGCTGCGCGAAACCCGATACATCAGTAGCTTAGATATCAAATCTCCTCGAGGCTACGAGCAAAGCGTACAAAGCATTTACGGCGCCAGCACGAAGACTTTTGCAGTGGAAGGTTATGTCATTTAGCCTATATTCTGCGTTTGCGGCATTCCAACAAGCCTTAGACAGCGTGATTGGCCCTAATATGGTGCCACACGCATTTGCGTACTTGGATGACATCATTGTCATCGGAAAGTCGCTGAGCGAGCACCTGGCCAACCTACGACAGTTATTCCGTCACCCAAGAGCTGCCAATCTGCGAATTAACGTGGAGAAGTGCGAATTTATGAAGAGGGAGTTGAAATATCTGGGCCACGTGATTACCGGGAAGGGCATCCAAACGAATCCCGACAAACCCTCAGCCATCAGCGAGATACCAATACCCACGAGTGCCCGCGACATCAAAAGGTTTCTTGGCATGGCGTCATAATATCGCCGATTCGTACCAGCCGCTCACTGAACTGCTGAAGACAGGACGACATTGGCGCTGGACGGAAGATCAGCAAACGTCGTTTGAAATTCCGAATGCTAAACTTATTCATATCCTTATTTCGGGTTGCCCTGACTTTATGAAGCCCTTCACTTTGCAGGCGGACGTCAGCGACACCAAAGTAGAAGCCGTCCCGACGCAACAAATCGACGGAGAAGAACGTTTGATTGCGTATGTCAGCCGGCACCTGAATAGTGCCGAGAGGAACTACACAGCCATCGAGAAGGAGTATCTGCCGATAATTTTCAGCATCCGAAAGACGAGACTATATCTCTAGGGTTACCATTTTTACGTCGTGATCGATTATCTATCCTAAAAGTGGCTGAACTCCATGAATAACCCTACCGGCCGATTATCCAGGTGCACCTTGGAATTACAGCAGTGCGACGTCCATTATCGGCGCGGAACGAACCGATGCGCTTTCTCGACAACCATCCGAAGAGCTCAACCGCGTGGTGACATGCACCGAGCCATCTGTAGAATGACAGTGAAGGCCGATATCTCGCGTGATGAATCCATAGCGGGGCACCTCGGCACACGTAACACGATGCGACGAGTTCGCAGCCGGTACTATTGACCTGGGATGCACTCAGATATCGCCTGGTACGTACGAAGCTGCTTGAGCTGTCAACAATACAAACCGGTCCAACAGAAGCTGGCCGGGGAAAACTTAACGGTCCTGCCGGAAGAGCCTTGGACGACAGTCTGCTCAAGCTTTGTGGGGCGCTTCTATGACCAAGGGTGCTCCGGCGTTCCGATTCAGCGCCAGTCGCCGCGTCACAAAGCCCAAACCCTTGAGGAAGTAACCACAGCGTGCGCCGTAATCTCGGGCTCTTGTCCTCCGACCAGCGGAGATACTTCAACGCCCATCGACGCCATAAGCGGCCAACCAGGTCGCGGCCAACTTAACACCCCGATTCCAAGGGCCCTACACCGTGGTTTGGTTTGAATTCCCGAACATCATCCAGGTCGGTGATATCGCTACGCGAAAGCTAGCACGCTCATGTGCAAGACGCAAAGCCCGTCACCGAACGCGCCCCGTCAGGGGCAGCCGGACGACAGCAACATTAGCGACCCCGGCCCTAGTACCGAACCTGACGGACCGAGTAAACACACGCCTGGTACGGCACCGCGCCACCCTGCCGAGGGCAATCAGCCTCGAACAGCCACTTAGGGCCGCCGTATCCCACCCCACCGTTAGCAACAATTTTATGACTATTTCTAAGTTTTTTTTTAATTACTCCACAAAGGAATTTTATCTATGCCTTTTCGTGGCAGTTTGCACTTTTTTTTTGTTTTAGTTTCTTACCGCAAAATCTAATGAAATGTCACCTAAACTAGTCACTCCCCCGAAAAACGGAGATTCGTCTCTCGTTTTGGCCTCACAGGTTCTGCGCCTCTGATGCGTGGGTTTTAGGGTTAAGTTATGCTATGTTAGAGGTAAGTTTAGGTTACATTAGAGTTAAGTTAGACTAAGAGTAAGTTAGGATTAAGCAAAGAGAATATAGAAAAAAGAGAGAGAATAGTAAGTTACGAAAAAGTAGTTTTAAGCCAAGGTTTAGGTAAATTAGAATTTAAGTGAGGTTAGTAAGTTGGATGAGTTGGACGCGGGGATTGCGAAGGAGTAGATGTGCGGTTAAAATAATGTTGGTGCTAGGATTAAGAACAGAGAATTTATCGATACAGGAAAAATTGAAGGTGAAAGTTTCTCAATTATATATTTTTTCATATGTTAAATACACAGTTTTGTTGTTATTGTAGTGCTTACGTCACTATGTGTGGTTAAATTTAATACACATATAAATATTCTTTTATTAGAGTAATTCCTTTTCTCAATTTCCAGCAACAAACGCGAAACAGTAAGTTGTGATCATAGGCAAAAATTTAGGACTCAATATTTCTTAATTATGATTCGCAAAGAGAATAATATTTATTTTTCTGTTTTTATTAGACTTATTCATAATTATCTTTACGTATTTGCAAAGGCTAATTTTGCACCAACACTCGTATTGAGGAATTATGCAACTTAACGGGGCTGTTCTTTTAGTTAAAAAAAATTTACATCAGAATCAATTTTTATAGTATTTTGTTTTTCTACCACTAAAATATTGATTTTTATTAAATTTTTTTTTGTAACAACTGAACGAATTCAATGATGATGCTCTATAAATGAATGATTTTATTAACCCGTTTTATGTCTTTTTCTTTTACGGTCAAGTTGATTATTTTTTTGTCTCTTTGAATTGTAATTAGGGAGAATTGTCAAAGTAAATTACCGAATACTATTTACCCGCAAAACAAATTCTTAATCTCAATGCTCAAATCATTATTCTCTCAATATTCTTTCATGTCTCATGTCTTAGCTATCTGAGGTGACTGTTATGATTCGACAAGCCTTGTGAGAGCATGTCTCGCAAATACGTTGATTCCGATTAAAAAGTATTTGGACTTCCCGTTGAGTTATAGAAATGGGATTAACTCGACTAAATCTATTTGCCAGGTGTCATCAACTCTTTTTGATTGATTAGTTTCCGGATAATATTTTTTCTAACTGATTTGTGAATGTCATCAACTATTTGAATTTTGCTCATATTTAAACCTTTACCTTCGCAGTGTTCCTAAATGTAACTTTTGAATCTTAATA
>NW_024004085.1:0-7150 GCF_014805625.2 Glossina fuscipes | reverse complement strand
GATTACAAAAACTGGGCAACAAACATGTATAAAAATTTGTACAGTACGTTTTAAGAGAAATTTATTTGTTTATTAATAAGAACCGGCAAATGTAAAGGATATGACATGATCACCCAAGAAATAAATGAAAGAAATTGTGTTTTGTCATAGTCAAAGATTTGAAGTTTTTTTAAAGGCGATTGTGAGGGAAAAATAGGAAATCAAGCTTACTAGAGAAGCATACACGCATATCACTATGGATATGAACAAATTTTTATATAAGTAATCGCGACAAATACCAAAATATTGATGAACAGAATTTAACTAAAGAAAAAGAAAGAAAAGCAAACGCTATCTACGTAATAGGAGAAGAAGAGAAAATAATTAAAGGGCTTTGGCGATGTGCAAAGGTCGAATGAAGGGCAAGCAATCGCAAAAGGGCGTACGTGAATACATGTAATATTGTGGAGAGTAGAAGCAGAAGATCCATTAGCCTAGTGGAGTGAATTAATAAGTGGTGGCTAAACCCTCAGCGAAGACTTAAAAACAGCAAAAGGGAGAAACAGCAGTCAACTCAAGGCAGTACTGCAGCAGTAACGGTCAAAAAACAGGTATCATTTTGTTTTATCCCATGTGCTGTTGTTTTCTGAAAATGATTGACTAGGTAGGTAAACCCCACCGCCGAAGCGGAGTATGCTGTGGTGTGCTGGTGGGGGGAGGTAGATGGACTATGGAGGGGTACCAATGGTCAAAGCACTGACCTACGGACGATATACCGGACCAATGACGTGTTAATTTGGTTTAACTTCATTTTTTTTTCTGTTTGGTAGTTAGACTGCGCGGCGGGCAAGAGAAGAAAAAGGAGTCTCATAAACCGCTCTACCGCGAGCACGCTTCGTTACAAAATTTTACTAGGGATTGCTTCATGCCTAGCTCATCTGGCATTTATGAAGAAGCAGACAGACTTGGCGCATTGAAGCCATTACATTCATCATTACAATATATATATAATAAAAAAAAAAGAAAACGGGAAAATAGAAGAATTGTTCCCTCAATGACGTGCGACCTATACACAGCGTATCGTTTTGGAAATTTGGAAATATTATACAAATATCAGCCATATAAAATATAGGATAACTGAATCTTTACAAACAAAACTCCCTGGATGCAATTTATCTGATTTCTCTATATCTCGGAGGTAACAAACAAATAACAGGATAAAGGTGCATTAGAGGAACACAAGAAATCCTAAAATGTACAAAATATGCTACTTAGCACTTGAATGAGTTAAACCTCGTTAAATTTTTTGAAATAAACAACACCCAGAAGTAACCCTAAAGAGGCAATCAATCATAATATTGAAAAACATCAATGAAATGAAGTTGTGCTTTGCTTTTTAAAGCTTTAATGTAATGATAACATTTAAATTCGCTCAATGCTTTAACAATCAATTAAGCATCGTCTATATGGGAAATTAATTATGCAAAGGATTTAGGAAAAAGATTTAGGGGGAAAATATACAAATATATAAAAAAAATATAACTTGGGAAACAAAAAAAAAAGAAGAAACTTTTTGAGTCCGCTCCGAAAGAATTTGAAATCATCTACCACTTCTATTACCAGCTGAACAAACAACAACCGAGAAAATAAAGCACTTCCTAATCCCATCCCTACAGCGGTTCAGCATTGTTAAGGTACGAATAACAAATTTCTTTTTGTTAAACTCTTAACTCGATTTCATCTACACCCCAAATCCATTTCAACTTACTTAACTCTAGGCGGGCGGGAGTGAACGAAAATACGGTTACCTTGCCTCTCTTACCCACTATAAGATCGATGGTATTTAAAATTAAAGAATAAAAACTAGGTTCACCTAAATTCAGGGATAGATTGGGAGAGGAGAGAAGGAGAAAAATGAACGAGCACAAGTAAGGAAATATTTATACCTATTAAATAATCACACAAAAGGTTTGAAGGTAGTTTCCAATTTAAAAACAAAAAAATATAATAGAAGCCGAAAGTAGTTCAATTTTGTTCTTCTTTCTCATCTTAACTGCACTTTCTCTAACCGTTGTGAAATGAGTAATTTTAATATTATTAATTAATTAAATTAATGAATAGTATTACACATATACATACACCTCTACATCAGCAGCTTAAGGTACTTGTAAGAGAATAACGAAAATAATAAAGAAAACGAAAAACAAAAGAAGAAAAGTATATATGTAAGAAGTGTTCCCTCCATAACTTACAATCTATATACAATATATCTCTCTGAAATTATAAAATTTTTTACATATAACAATCATGAAAATATATAGGCTACTAATCCCCCTAGAAATTTGTACTGGCCAGAGAAACGAAATAAGGTAATCAAACGAGACCTATCATCGAAATAGTCAGCAGATGAGAGCTCAACTTTACCGGCAATAGAAAGCCGCTTGCCTTCATCGAGCGGGTCGAAGAGCTGGCAAAAGCATACAGCGTCGACAAAGAACGTATACCCGCCATCATGGTGGTGATGCTGCGTGACCGGCCCGTATCGTGGCACAGCAACAACAACCACCACTGGACAGCCTGGAAGACGCACCCAGCGACCGAGGGAGATATTCCAAGATTATGTGCTGGCCATGCAAGATTGGATGCGCCATACCGCGATGATGGAGAGGCAAATATCAGAGCGAATCTACATTAACGCACAGCCCGTATACCCGTGGTAAACATATCGAGAACTATAGACAGACGCTCGGCGGCGTGATTCACCGAACAACGGGGCACGGGCGCCGGATCCATGACGCAAGAGGGGCGAATAAACACAACGGCGGCGTGTCGACGATGTACCCAGAGCGGACATCACCAGTACAATTGTGCGAACCCACAGGTGCTACACTGCTGGACCTGCGGCCGACGAGACGTAAGAACTATCAGCACCTGTAAACAGTGAAATTACCGGGGAGATGGGCCCCTAGACGAACTCGCCTTACGAACAGTAGCACTCGCCAGCCTAGCGTATACACCATGCCCGAAACGTGCGACGCGGCCGAATACGGCCATTGTTAAACCGGGACCAATTTCTACAAAACGAAGTCGACATCGACCCCTTTTAACGCAAACCACAATGTACAAATACAATGCCCTCCTTTCGTGTCGAAAGTTAATAACGCCAGCCCACTTCCCACGATGGATCAGCGCAACCGTTATAATCGCAAACTATTGAGTCACCGCCACAGTGGACACTGGTGCAGCAACCGTTTCATCGCCGAAGTTCCTGCCCGAGAAATCGAGAAGACCTGCAGAAAGTACTCGTACCGAGTGAACGTTCACCTACCCGACGGAACCGTATTAGAGAGTAGCAACGCGTTTACATGTCCGGTCCAATTCCGAGATCGGATCACACACCTTCGCCTTGTCGTTATGCCTGTGGCAACAGGAACGTTGCTGCTAGGATACAATTTCCTGAAGGCGTTTGGGACCAAGCTGCAATTCGCGAACAAATCGGCCGCGTGCCTCTGAGCCAAGTACTTACGGCGGAGCCTACAGCTGAGACGATCTGGACTCCGACGCGTAGAAGGGCCAGTGCGTCCCTCGAAAGTCCGCAAACTACAATAAATGACCATAATACAACTGAGGAGCCGCGACTCAACAACGAGAACGAACAGCGATGCATCGAGGGTTTTCTGCAGCAGAAATTGTCAAAATTTGCAACCTTGCAGGGAGTCACCACCATCGTCGAGCACAAGATCATCGTGAACGACGACCGACCATTTAAACTGCAATATGCTATCCGAAACCCGGCCGTGCAAGCAGTGATCAACGCCGAGGTCAACCAGCTGATCGCAACTGGACAAATCGATTCCGCCAACAGCCCGTAAAATTCACCGATTTACCTGGCACAAAGGAAAAACGGAACTTGGCGTATATGTATGGACTTCCGCCATCTCAACAGCAAGTCAATACCCGATGCATACCCGTTGCCGAAAATTCATGCTACCCTAGATCGGCTGCGCGAAACCCGATACATCAGTAGCTTAGATATCAAATCTCCTCGAGGCTACGAGCAAAGCGTACAAAGCATTTACGGCGCCAGCACGAAGACTTTTGCAGTGGAAGGTTATGTCATTTAGCCTATATTCTGCGTTTGCGGCATTCCAACAAGCCTTAGACAGCGTGATTGGCCCTAATATGGTGCCACACGCATTTGCGTACTTGGATGACATCATTGTCATCGGAAAGTCGCTGAGCGAGCACCTGGCCAACCTACGACAGTTATTCCGTCACCCAAGAGCTGCCAATCTGCGAATTAACGTGGAGAAGTGCGAATTTATGAAGAGGGAGTTGAAATATCTGGGCCACGTGATTACCGGGAAGGGCATCCAAACGAATCCCGACAAACCCTCAGCCATCAGCGAGATACCAATACCCACGAGTGCCCGCGACATCAAAAGGTTTCTTGGCATGGCGTCATAATATCGCCGATTCGTACCAGCCGCTCACTGAACTGCTGAAGACAGGACGACATTGGCGCTGGACGGAAGATCAGCAAACGTCGTTTGAAATTCCGAATGCTAAACTTATTCATATCCTTATTTCGGGTTGCCCTGACTTTATGAAGCCCTTCACTTTGCAGGCGGACGTCAGCGACACCAAAGTAGAAGCCGTCCCGACGCAACAAATCGACGGAGAAGAACGTTTGATTGCGTATGTCAGCCGGCACCTGAATAGTGCCGAGAGGAACTACACAGCCATCGAGAAGGAGTATCTGCCGATAATTTTCAGCATCCGAAAGACGAGACTATATCTCTAGGGTTACCATTTTTACGTCGTGATCGATTATCTATCCTAAAAGTGGCTGAACTCCATGAATAACCCTACCGGCCGATTATCCAGGTGCACCTTGGAATTACAGCAGTGCGACGTCCATTATCGGCGCGGAACGAACCGATGCGCTTTCTCGACAACCATCCGAAGAGCTCAACCGCGTGGTGACATGCACCGAGCCATCTGTAGAATGACAGTGAAGGCCGATATCTCGCGTGATGAATCCATAGCGGGGCACCTCGGCACACGTAACACGATGCGACGAGTTCGCAGCCGGTACTATTGACCTGGGATGCACTCAGATATCGCCTGGTACGTACGAAGCTGCTTGAGCTGTCAACAATACAAACCGGTCCAACAGAAGCTGGCCGGGGAAAACTTAACGGTCCTGCCGGAAGAGCCTTGGACGACAGTCTGCTCAAGCTTTGTGGGGCGCTTCTATGACCAAGGGTGCTCCGGCGTTCCGATTCAGCGCCAGTCGCCGCGTCACAAAGCCCAAACCCTTGAGGAAGTAACCACAGCGTGCGCCGTAATCTCGGGCTCTTGTCCTCCGACCAGCGGAGATACTTCAACGCCCATCGACGCCATAAGCGGCCAACCAGGTCGCGGCCAACTTAACACCCCGATTCCAAGGGCCCTACACCGTGGTTTGGTTTGAATTCCCGAACATCATCCAGGTCGGTGATATCGCTACGCGAAAGCTAGCACGCTCATGTGCAAGACGCAAAGCCCGTCACCGAACGCGCCCCGTCAGGGGCAGCCGGACGACAGCAACATTAGCGACCCCGGCCCTAGTACCGAACCTGACGGACCGAGTAAACACACGCCTGGTACGGCACCGCGCCACCCTGCCGAGGGCAATCAGCCTCGAACAGCCACTTAGGGCCGCCGTATCCCACCCCACCGTTAGCAACAATTTTATGACTATTTCTAAGTTTTTTTTTAATTACTCCACAAAGGAATTTTATCTATGCCTTTTCGTGGCAGTTTGCACTTTTTTTTTGTTTTAGTTTCTTACCGCAAAATCTAATGAAATGTCACCTAAACTAGTCACTCCCCCGAAAAACGGAGATTCGTCTCTCGTTTTGGCCTCACAGGTTCTGCGCCTCTGATGCGTGGGTTTTAGGGTTAAGTTATGCTATGTTAGAGGTAAGTTTAGGTTACATTAGAGTTAAGTTAGACTAAGAGTAAGTTAGGATTAAGCAAAGAGAATATAGAAAAAAGAGAGAGAATAGTAAGTTACGAAAAAGTAGTTTTAAGCCAAGGTTTAGGTAAATTAGAATTTAAGTGAGGTTAGTAAGTTGGATGAGTTGGACGCGGGGATTGCGAAGGAGTAGATGTGCGGTTAAAATAATGTTGGTGCTAGGATTAAGAACAGAGAATTTATCGATACAGGAAAAATTGAAGGTGAAAGTTTCTCAATTATATATTTTTTCATATGTTAAATACACAGTTTTGTTGTTATTGTAGTGCTTACGTCACTATGTGTGGTTAAATTTAATACACATATAAATATTCTTTTATTAGAGTAATTCCTTTTCTCAATTTCCAGCAACAAACGCGAAACAGTAAGTTGTGATCATAGGCAAAAATTTAGGACTCAATATTTCTTAATTATGATTCGCAAAGAGAATAATATTTATTTTTCTGTTTTTATTAGACTTATTCATAATTATCTTTACGTATTTGCAAAGGCTAATTTTGCACCAACACTCGTATTGAGGAATTATGCAACTTAACGGGGCTGTTCTTTTAGTTAAAAAAAATTTACATCAGAATCAATTTTTATAGTATTTTGTTTTTCTACCACTAAAATATTGATTTTTATTAAATTTTTTTTTGTAACAACTGAACGAATTCAATGATGATGCTCTATAAATGAATGATTTTATTAACCCGTTTTATGTCTTTTTCTTTTACGGTCAAGTTGATTATTTTTTTGTCTCTTTGAATTGTAATTAGGGAGAATTGTCAAAGTAAATTACCGAATACTATTTACCCGCAAAACAAATTCTTAATCTCAATGCTCAAATCATTATTCTCTCAATATTCTTTCATGTCTCATGTCTTAGCTATCTGAGGTGACTGTTATGATTCGACAAGCCTTGTGAGAGCATGTCTCGCAAATACGTTGATTCCGATTAAAAAGTATTTGGACTTCCCGTTGAGTTATAGAAATGGGATTAACTCGACTAAATCTATTTGCCAGGTGTCATCAACTCTTTTTGATTGATTAGTTTCCGGATAATATTTTTTCTAACTGATTTGTGAATGTCATCAACTATTTGAATTTTGCTCATATTTAAACCTTTACCTTCGCAGTGTTCCTAAATGTAACTTTTGAATCTTAATA
>NW_024004084.1:0-5125 GCF_014805625.2 Glossina fuscipes | reverse complement strand
ATACGTATATATATATATATACATATATATATATATATATATATATATAGATATAAACAAAGTACATGTACATGAGTTCATTCGTTGCAGAAATGCAAAATCTTCTCTATTTTCGGGACCCTATATAAATTTTAACCACTTTATGTTTCACATGTTCTGGCATAAATGATCCCTCAATTGCCACCTTTTAACCTCATATGAACAGACCGAGAACATAAACAACCCAAGTTAAGTAACGCAGAATATGCAAAAAAAAAAAAAAAAAAAAAAAAAACCAAAAAAAAAAGGAAAAAAAAAAAACCAAAAAAAAAAGTAAAAATATTCTGACAAAAGTCTGACGTTTCGTGTTCGCTATTATTGGATCTCCTACAAGTTTCAATTCCGCCAGGCTATCTGCTTGTCTGTCCGTTTACTTGGGCCTGGCTGACTGTCTGTTCAGTTATGTTTGTTGTGTCCTTTTAAATATTTTCAAGCAAATGTACAATATTTTCATATATTTACATAAAAACGTTTTATTTGAATGTGCGTCTGCGTGTGTGTGTGTGTGTGTGCATGTATGTGTGTATGTGTATATATGTGTATATATATTGTTTTTAATTTAATGAGAATTTTCCACAAAATCTGTATTAAATGTATCCATGCAGTGATAAATAGCGTTTATATACGTTTGTCAGTTTCATTTTCCTGTCAAAGACACAAAAAAAAAAAAAAAAAAAGAAAATAAAAATAAAAATAAAAAAATAACAGCAGACATATATGGAGATATGTATGTATATGTACGTAAAGCAATAAGCATTTACTGCCTTTTGGTATTTCACACATAAACCGACAACCGATTCGCAAGTGCATACCCTCGTACGCGCGTTATGACGTTAATTTGTTTGTGTATTTAAAAGTTTTATTAAGTGCTTTAAATTATATTTAATGATTTTCAAGAAAAATTTATGTTATAAAATGCGACGATATTGGTATACAAGTATTAGAGTATATAGTAAAAATTTGTTCGCGCATCAAAAGCATCAAAATAATTCAATCAAACTAGATATCCTTTGCATTATTTCTATAATTTGATACCCAATGTCTCCTATATTGATAAACAAATACAAAGCCAATGCTTCAAATGCTTCAATATTTCATTCCAATGATCGACTTTAGGATTCCATTTCATTCGGTTAACTTACAATAGCGCTTCGTCAGCGAAATGTTCAGATCTGGCAAATTGCAATTTGTGAATTTATTATAGGGAAGAATTGAAGAGGTAGGCGTCAGCTTTAAAAAAAACATATAGCATCAAATTGATCGCAAAAAATGTGAAAATTTCCAAAAATTGCATTGAAAAAGAAAAGGATTGAGATAAATCGTTATCAAAAATGAATATATTAAGGGTTTGGCACAAATTTTGATTATTTCTGCACTTGAATATTGTATGGTATTTATTGAGAAAAATTGATACAATTTATATTAATCAAAATATTTTCCATTTCATTTCGTACAACACCATGGGGATATCGTGTCGAAAGAATTTATATTGTTTTGGCACCGATGCCACCCACTGACCCATTTTCGCATTTCTTCAAGCCATGCTGCATTGATTTGAAGAATCAGGAGATGCCGTGTCTGGTGAGTACGCTGGGTGGGGCAGAACTTCCCATTCGAGCTCACAACAGTGCATCTAGGGTAACTCTTGTAACAAGTTTCCAAAAAAATGACATTTCTATTTGTGTCGTCACTTTTAATTGAACGTGCGATCGAGCAGCATCGCCATAAGCCTCTGCATGTATTTGATGCGTTTCGGCAGCGGATTTCTTCGATTAAACAACAAAAGTCAGGAAATGGGAAGAAGAGAATTTTGAGCGCTTCACCATTAGCCTCGACGTACGCTAAATAAATTAATAATATTAAATGAAAATCTGTTATATTATATATGGAAAGGCCAGTCATCGAATTCAATCGTTATGCACACTGGCATTTCCTCTTTTCTTTATCATTTGTACCTGTACAAGACGCCGATCAAAATTTTTGCAAACACTTAGCATATTCCCACACGAATTTACTATCTGTCTTTCGATCTGGACTTATATGTCATAATTTCAATTCCTAATTAATTGACTCGATTTTAAGTATCAGGCGCACCAATGTTATCCAGTAAAGAATGCAAAATTTATCATGATTGAGTGTGCAGGCGATTTCTATTTGATTCTTTCAAAAAAGCAAAAAAAAAAAAAAAATTTTTACTTAAAATCGAGATAATATTTTTTTTTCTATTTTTTTTCAAATCTATATATGGCATGGCATGGATACCATAGTTTCCGCTACAGATATTGGTTTTGCGGATTGAATCGTCCGGCATATCCGGCTTTTTCTGCACCAGCTTATACGGATTCAAACGCCAAGATATTAATATCAGATAATTTAGCTCAAGAAATATGAACAGACGACGAACTTAATATTACCTGACCATAAGCACTTAACATCATCGAGACTATTATTTCTTAACGCTGTAAAATTATAGAACTCGTTACCACTCCATATCGAATTTATTGCTAATCCGAGTATATTTAAAATAGGTATAAAGACCGTTTGATAATTTTTGATCATACCTGAATCTTCGCTTTATGTCTTATATTGTACGATATTGTTATCTTGTTACTTACATCTTCAGCTTTACTGTTGATCATGATTGTGGCGCAGAAGACTTTATGGTCTTATCGGCACATTACTTATAGTATTGTATAATGACGTGCAGTAAATGTTTCCCGATATATGGAAAAATTGATGTAGTATTTTTTTTCAGATAGACTAGTGCCACCTAAGAGAATACGGCCAAGAAAATGTATAAAAAAAAGCTTCAGATTCTTTGCAAGAACCACCTGACCTACGTCATCATTGTTCGTTAATTTTTGAAAATCTTTTTTTAACACTAGATTTATGGAATCGTCATCAATTTGATATCGATACCGAAGCGGAATGTTCGATGGTCTTATAGTTTTGCTGTGCATATAGGGGGATCAGCAATGTGCAGTGTCCTACGAGCTCCCAAAATCGATTAGATTAGCTATTACTGCAGATGTCTACCGACGTTAATTGAACGATGTATTATTGCGAAAAAGACCAGCAACAGTCGTTAACAGACGCGAAATCACCATTTTACGTGGCAACGTTTGGCTACACATTGCAAGAGTTGTCACGGCTACACTGTTGCACCTCTAGTGCAAAGTTCTGCAACACGGAACTTACTCACCCGAAATAGTGTCTTCTGATTACCACTTGCTCTGATCGATGAAGCACGGTTTGGCTGGCACGCGGTTTCGAAATGCTGAAGAAGTGCGAAAATGAATAGATCTTTGGATTGGTGCGAAACCAACACCGTTCGTTCACCGCGGTATCGCCTTGATACCAGGAGGCTGGAAAAAACTTGTAGAAAATGGTGGGAAATATTTTACCATTTTTTCTCAATGAATGGTTTTTTCGAGTGCAAAAGTGATCAGAATACATGCAAGCACCTATTATATTTACAAGAATTTGGACAGTTTTGAGAGAGAAGGGGTAAAGAGTACCGTACCCGTCTGGAAGAGACTGTGACTTTTCCCTACCAAGCTACTATCTTTAGGTTTTACGGTGCAAAATATGATATATATATATATATATATATATATATATATATATAGGTATTCCCATATTTTTCTTCACCTTTCAAAAGATCTAGTTAGGAACGCAAAGTGTTACCTGCAACGATCACAAATCGTGACGGGTGATAAGAAATAAAGGCGAGAATCAATATTAAAATTCATTCACATTCGTTGGACTCATTCTTTCTTTTTTCTTCAGTGATAGATGGTTAAAAAAGCAATAATATCATAGCTAATTAAGTCTAGCGGTCAGTGTGACCTGTGATCCAAACTAATATTTTTTGATATAAATAACAAAAAAAAAAAGGTTTGGTCGTATTGTCGTAAAAAATCCAACGTATTAGAAGTGCTATTCCCGCATACGTTCATACTTTTTACATCCTTTCTATCAATATTCGTTTCTCCCTCTTATAAATTTTTAAATCGTTTTTTTTTTTTTATTTTTTTTTTATTTTTTTTTTTTATTTAAGTAATGTCTGTATTTTGGGTGCATGTTATACGTGTTTTTGTGTGTTCCTTTAAAAGCTTTTTGTTGAGCACAAATTTACGTCAATTTCCGTTTTTCTATAGAAATGAATGAAATGAATTTTGCCGCTGGTTATTTTTTTTATATCACTTTTACATCATCACTTCTCAACTATGTAATTTAAATGATGAAAAGTAGCTTTATTCATAAATAAAGGGGGAGAAAATAGCATAAGAAAAGTATGGAATTATTTCTATATTTATACTAAAAGCATACACACATATATACATATTGAAAAATAAAATTATACTAATTCTGCTATTCGATTTGTAACACACACAGAGACCACAAGTTTGAAATGTTCATTCGATTTAGCTATGAACACTTGTCATCATTTATGGAAATCCATCAATCTTAACGAGATAGTTTCGAAATGGACGGACGCATAATGAAAACTATGAAAATGCTTTGAAAAAGCGAAAAAATAAAAAAAATTGAAAATTTTAATATAATACATTTTAGTAATCTTTACATTTGATCAAATAAATTCGTTCAAATAAATACGCCTTAAAAATATTCTCAAACAGCTTCGACTCAAATCGACTTGGTGTAGTGGGACAAAGAGATTCGCCTTTCAGCGAATACAGCTTTGTTACCATACTTTTGCTTCTATGTTTGAATGGACAGAGAAATGCTTCTCTTGCATGGAAAGGGAAAGGAATGATGAAAATTCATTATTCGCCGACTTACTGTTAAGTATATACGTACTTTCAGGCTTGTTAGGGTATTAAATTGAAAAATTGCTTTCGCAAATTTATTATCGTATCGTATCAAATGACATTTACGTATACATTTGTAATATTAATTACATATGCGTCGATATGTATGCATGTAATTACATAAACTTAAGTGCAGCAAGCATTAACTTTACTTGCTTAGAAATAATTTAATTGTATTCACAATTCTTTTTCATAGTAAATTATTTTATATATATATATATATATATATATATATATATATATATATATAT
>NW_024004083.1:0-5120 GCF_014805625.2 Glossina fuscipes | reverse complement strand
ATACGTATATATATATATATACATATATATATATATATATATATATAGATATAAACAAAGTACATGTACATGAGTTCATTCGTTGCAGAAATGCAAAATCTTCTCTATTTTCGGGACCCTATATAAATTTTAACCACTTTATGTTTCACATGTTCTGGCATAAATGATCCCTCAATTGCCACCTTTTAACCTCATATGAACAGACCGAGAACATAAACAACCCAAGTTAAGTAACGCAGAATATGCAAAAAAAAAAAAAAAAAAAAAAAAAACCAAAAAAAAAAGGAAAAAAAAAAAACCAAAAAAAAAAGTAAAAATATTCTGACAAAAGTCTGACGTTTCGTGTTCGCTATTATTGGATCTCCTACAAGTTTCAATTCCGCCAGGCTATCTGCTTGTCTGTCCGTTTACTTGGGCCTGGCTGACTGTCTGTTCAGTTATGTTTGTTGTGTCCTTTTAAATATTTTCAAGCAAATGTACAATATTTTCATATATTTACATAAAAACGTTTTATTTGAATGTGCGTCTGCGTGTGTGTGTGTGTGTGTGCATGTATGTGTGTATGTGTATATATGTGTATATATATTGTTTTTAATTTAATGAGAATTTTCCACAAAATCTGTATTAAATGTATCCATGCAGTGATAAATAGCGTTTATATACGTTTGTCAGTTTCATTTTCCTGTCAAAGACACAAAAAAAAAAAAAAAAAAGAAAATAAAAATAAAAATAAAAAAATAACAGCAGACATATATGGAGATATGTATGTATATGTACGTAAAGCAATAAGCATTTACTGCCTTTTGGTATTTCACACATAAACCGACAACCGATTCGCAAGTGCATACCCTCGTACGCGCGTTATGACGTTAATTTGTTTGTGTATTTAAAAGTTTTATTAAGTGCTTTAAATTATATTTAATGATTTTCAAGAAAAATTTATGTTATAAAATGCGACGATATTGGTATACAAGTATTAGAGTATATAGTAAAAATTTGTTCGCGCATCAAAAGCATCAAAATAATTCAATCAAACTAGATATCCTTTGCATTATTTCTATAATTTGATACCCAATGTCTCCTATATTGATAAACAAATACAAAGCCAATGCTTCAAATGCTTCAATATTTCATTCCAATGATCGACTTTAGGATTCCATTTCATTCGGTTAACTTACAATAGCGCTTCGTCAGCGAAATGTTCAGATCTGGCAAATTGCAATTTGTGAATTTATTATAGGGAAGAATTGAAGAGGTAGGCGTCAGCTTTAAAAAAAACATATAGCATCAAATTGATCGCAAAAAATGTGAAAATTTCCAAAAATTGCATTGAAAAAGAAAAGGATTGAGATAAATCGTTATCAAAAATGAATATATTAAGGGTTTGGCACAAATTTTGATTATTTCTGCACTTGAATATTGTATGGTATTTATTGAGAAAAATTGATACAATTTATATTAATCAAAATATTTTCCATTTCATTTCGTACAACACCATGGGGATATCGTGTCGAAAGAATTTATATTGTTTTGGCACCGATGCCACCCACTGACCCATTTTCGCATTTCTTCAAGCCATGCTGCATTGATTTGAAGAATCAGGAGATGCCGTGTCTGGTGAGTACGCTGGGTGGGGCAGAACTTCCCATTCGAGCTCACAACAGTGCATCTAGGGTAACTCTTGTAACAAGTTTCCAAAAAAATGACATTTCTATTTGTGTCGTCACTTTTAATTGAACGTGCGATCGAGCAGCATCGCCATAAGCCTCTGCATGTATTTGATGCGTTTCGGCAGCGGATTTCTTCGATTAAACAACAAAAGTCAGGAAATGGGAAGAAGAGAATTTTGAGCGCTTCACCATTAGCCTCGACGTACGCTAAATAAATTAATAATATTAAATGAAAATCTGTTATATTATATATGGAAAGGCCAGTCATCGAATTCAATCGTTATGCACACTGGCATTTCCTCTTTTCTTTATCATTTGTACCTGTACAAGACGCCGATCAAAATTTTTGCAAACACTTAGCATATTCCCACACGAATTTACTATCTGTCTTTCGATCTGGACTTATATGTCATAATTTCAATTCCTAATTAATTGACTCGATTTTAAGTATCAGGCGCACCAATGTTATCCAGTAAAGAATGCAAAATTTATCATGATTGAGTGTGCAGGCGATTTCTATTTGATTCTTTCAAAAAAGCAAAAAAAAAAAAAAAATTTTTACTTAAAATCGAGATAATATTTTTTTTTCTATTTTTTTTCAAATCTATATATGGCATGGCATGGATACCATAGTTTCCGCTACAGATATTGGTTTTGCGGATTGAATCGTCCGGCATATCCGGCTTTTTCTGCACCAGCTTATACGGATTCAAACGCCAAGATATTAATATCAGATAATTTAGCTCAAGAAATATGAACAGACGACGAACTTAATATTACCTGACCATAAGCACTTAACATCATCGAGACTATTATTTCTTAACGCTGTAAAATTATAGAACTCGTTACCACTCCATATCGAATTTATTGCTAATCCGAGTATATTTAAAATAGGTATAAAGACCGTTTGATAATTTTTGATCATACCTGAATCTTCGCTTTATGTCTTATATTGTACGATATTGTTATCTTGTTACTTACATCTTCAGCTTTACTGTTGATCATGATTGTGGCGCAGAAGACTTTATGGTCTTATCGGCACATTACTTATAGTATTGTATAATGACGTGCAGTAAATGTTTCCCGATATATGGAAAAATTGATGTAGTATTTTTTTTCAGATAGACTAGTGCCACCTAAGAGAATACGGCCAAGAAAATGTATAAAAAAAAGCTTCAGATTCTTTGCAAGAACCACCTGACCTACGTCATCATTGTTCGTTAATTTTTGAAAATCTTTTTTTAACACTAGATTTATGGAATCGTCATCAATTTGATATCGATACCGAAGCGGAATGTTCGATGGTCTTATAGTTTTGCTGTGCATATAGGGGGATCAGCAATGTGCAGTGTCCTACGAGCTCCCAAAATCGATTAGATTAGCTATTACTGCAGATGTCTACCGACGTTAATTGAACGATGTATTATTGCGAAAAAGACCAGCAACAGTCGTTAACAGACGCGAAATCACCATTTTACGTGGCAACGTTTGGCTACACATTGCAAGAGTTGTCACGGCTACACTGTTGCACCTCTAGTGCAAAGTTCTGCAACACGGAACTTACTCACCCGAAATAGTGTCTTCTGATTACCACTTGCTCTGATCGATGAAGCACGGTTTGGCTGGCACGCGGTTTCGAAATGCTGAAGAAGTGCGAAAATGAATAGATCTTTGGATTGGTGCGAAACCAACACCGTTCGTTCACCGCGGTATCGCCTTGATACCAGGAGGCTGGAAAAAACTTGTAGAAAATGGTGGGAAATATTTTACCATTTTTTCTCAATGAATGGTTTTTTCGAGTGCAAAAGTGATCAGAATACATGCAAGCACCTATTATATTTACAAGAATTTGGACAGTTTTGAGAGAGAAGGGGTAAAGAGTACCGTACCCGTCTGGAAGAGACTGTGACTTTTCCCTACCAAGCTACTATCTTTAGGTTTTACGGTGCAAAATATGATATATATATATATATATATATATATATATATATAGGTATTCCCATATTTTTCTTCACCTTTCAAAAGATCTAGTTAGGAACGCAAAGTGTTACCTGCAACGATCACAAATCGTGACGGGTGATAAGAAATAAAGGCGAGAATCAATATTAAAATTCATTCACATTCGTTGGACTCATTCTTTCTTTTTTCTTCAGTGATAGATGGTTAAAAAAGCAATAATATCATAGCTAATTAAGTCTAGCGGTCAGTGTGACCTGTGATCCAAACTAATATTTTTTGATATAAATAACAAAAAAAAAAAGGTTTGGTCGTATTGTCGTAAAAAATCCAACGTATTAGAAGTGCTATTCCCGCATACGTTCATACTTTTTACATCCTTTCTATCAATATTCGTTTCTCCCTCTTATAAATTTTTAAATCGTTTTTTTTTTTTTATTTTTTTTTTATTTTTTTTTTTTATTTAAGTAATGTCTGTATTTTGGGTGCATGTTATACGTGTTTTTGTGTGTTCCTTTAAAAGCTTTTTGTTGAGCACAAATTTACGTCAATTTCCGTTTTTCTATAGAAATGAATGAAATGAATTTTGCCGCTGGTTATTTTTTTTATATCACTTTTACATCATCACTTCTCAACTATGTAATTTAAATGATGAAAAGTAGCTTTATTCATAAATAAAGGGGGAGAAAATAGCATAAGAAAAGTATGGAATTATTTCTATATTTATACTAAAAGCATACACACATATATACATATTGAAAAATAAAATTATACTAATTCTGCTATTCGATTTGTAACACACACAGAGACCACAAGTTTGAAATGTTCATTCGATTTAGCTATGAACACTTGTCATCATTTATGGAAATCCATCAATCTTAACGAGATAGTTTCGAAATGGACGGACGCATAATGAAAACTATGAAAATGCTTTGAAAAAGCGAAAAAATAAAAAAAATTGAAAATTTTAATATAATACATTTTAGTAATCTTTACATTTGATCAAATAAATTCGTTCAAATAAATACGCCTTAAAAATATTCTCAAACAGCTTCGACTCAAATCGACTTGGTGTAGTGGGACAAAGAGATTCGCCTTTCAGCGAATACAGCTTTGTTACCATACTTTTGCTTCTATGTTTGAATGGACAGAGAAATGCTTCTCTTGCATGGAAAGGGAAAGGAATGATGAAAATTCATTATTCGCCGACTTACTGTTAAGTATATACGTACTTTCAGGCTTGTTAGGGTATTAAATTGAAAAATTGCTTTCGCAAATTTATTATCGTATCGTATCAAATGACATTTACGTATACATTTGTAATATTAATTACATATGCGTCGATATGTATGCATGTAATTACATAAACTTAAGTGCAGCAAGCATTAACTTTACTTGCTTAGAAATAATTTAATTGTATTCACAATTCTTTTTCATAGTAAATTATTTTATATATATATATATATATATATATATATATATATATATATATAT
>NW_024004082.1:0-4880 GCF_014805625.2 Glossina fuscipes | reverse complement strand
CACACACACACACACACACACACACACACACACACACACACACACACCCTGATATATATATATGCACACATACATTTATACATTGGTGTTGTTGTTGTTGTTGTTTGCTGTTTGTTTTCCAGTTTTCTCCGTTTATTTTTTGTAAGTTACTGAAGTCTAAGTGCTGAGTTAACATGGTTTAATTATAATTAACTGCACTTCAGTGAACTTAAGCAAGTGTTAGAAGAGTGAAAGAGAACTCGGGAAAAAAAAAAAATCAAAATTTAAAAACAAAGAAATTCTCTAAAAATGTATGTGTGGAGAGAAAGTTAAAACACAAAAACATACGCTTTCCTTTCTCGGTTTCAATTCATTCACTAATTTGTGTATTTGTGTTTGTGTTTCTGAAGCGAAAGATTTCACTGTTTGTGTATATATATATATATATATATATATATATATATGCTGTTTACAAAAATTACACCATTTTTCCAAATGAGCACTTTCTGGGGTATTCCGTTTTATACGTCTTTTATTTTTTTCTGTCCTAATGTTGGGGTTTATTTGTATTTATTATTGTCATTGTTGTATGTAAGTTTTGTTCCGTACTTGTCAACAACATTTATGTTGACATTTAGTTAATTAAAATAAATTTATTAAACATACTGACGGAGAATAAACGAGAAGCATGAAAAATTTACTTTAGTTCTTTTCCTTTTTTTTTATCATTATATATTTCGATTCCGATGAAATTCGTGATTTTAATTATCATCTTCTCTTTTATACAAAACCGTGTATTAATGTATGTTTTGCGAACAGTTATGCGAACGATAGCTCTAAAAGTGTTGGGATGCAATTATCGTTCACTATTTATATTTCAAACCTAACGCCTAACATGGGCAAGAGAGTAAAGTGATCTCGACTAAATTTATTTTTTTTTTCATATATATATTTGATCATTCAGGGTCAAAAACTGGTAAAGATAGAGGACGAGATGAAAAAGGAAATAATTGTTTATATGCTTTCGACTTGAAAATGAGAAATTTTTATTTATTCATTTTCTATTTTCACATTATTATGGTTTTCTTTAATTACAAGAAGCATAAGACATAAGCATCAAGCAGTAGAGTAGTAAGAGTGCGACTGAGAAAACTTATCGAGAATGTAAAGTTACTTTTCAAAAAACTCTCAACGAAGACATGATGCAATCGATGATAAGTCGAAGCCATATAGATGGCAAATCCAACTATTAGACACTCTACATCATTTCATCCTCGAATAAAATACTTAACCTTTTCTTTACTTAGGCTTACTTTTCATAAAAATCATTCATTATACCTAAAGACAGTAAATTTATATGTTATATCACTATCTTGGAACAACTTTCATCACAAAACATTAAAGATTAAACGTCATTGCCAATATAAAGGATCAGTTCTCATCAGAGCTCTTATATCGCTCTTAAAGGCCACAAAATGAACGGGCATGACCCACATTTAGTAAGATTAACTTTGTTTGCCCTAAAAACTTAGTATTCTTCATTTTTTTTGCATTAGGGAATAGGAAAAATTGGTTTTTATTACTGTATAGAAGTTTATCAATCTGTAAGCTAATTCATATAAGAGAGGATCGTAAAGACGCTCTTATTCAATTAAAATTTCCCCCGTTCAGTTGCTATAACAAAATATTATATTTTATCGACAAATATTAAATATAGGAAATTTTTTTAGGACGTTATGTAGGAAGTAATTGCAAAAGTAATCCTATATATTTTCAAATATATCAGTATATTGGTGTATGAAATTTCATCAAAATACCTTTAAAATTGTCGCACATATAGATTGAAAATAAGTATAAAAAGGCATATGGATGGATGAATTTAGCGACAGACGGACGGACGTAATGTAAAAATTAATTCAAAATGTTGCGAATCGACTCGTATAATAAAAGTTAGTCATATGCCTATGCCGTTCTCAGTGTTCCAAACATTCCCTTATTTACTGCAAGAGTTATACGGTATAAAGGCGGGAACTCATTCCTCATTTAAACTTTTATTTTTTCTTAAATTTTTGCAATTAATATTTTATTTTCTTTTTTTGCTCTATTTTTAGTTAAGACGATCCAAAAAGCCTATTGACTTAAACGCAACGCACTCCGTACCGTTCTTATTATACTTATAAGAGATTATCGAACACTGCAACTTTAATAATGGACCATAGATGTCCGCTGCAGCTGAAACAACATCGTCGGTATTTATGGCCTCAGCTCAACAAATGAATGTTTACTTTTAGGTTGCGCTTACTATACGAACAATAGCAGAAAACAAATAATAGATGAAGCTAACCGCAAACCAAACTTAAAATAAAATATTAAAAAAAGAAACAAACAGAAAAGAGAAAAATTTTTAACCCCTTTTTGTCGGTTGTCGTTGGAGGCTTTACCTACACCATCTCTATACATATGAGTATAGTTTGAACAATCGACCAGTGTTAGCAGCTAGACTCTTCCAGCATTTGCAAACTTTGAAACTGGAAAATAATCTGCAAATAAAAACGCAATACTTTTCTAAAAAAAAAAAAACAAAAAAATCAAAAAAAAAACAAAAAAAAAAAGGAGAAGGAAGGACGAAAAGTCACATTTTAGTATATGAGTCTCTGTATTGGTGTATACGGGGGAAAGACATTTAAGGATGAAAAAGCTTTTATTGAAATAATCTGACTGCGAGTGTAAATAGAGCCTGCAACAAAGGAAAACAATAACTGCAACAACTCAACTCAAACTAAAAACCATATGTTAACATCTATACCACCATCAGTAATGAGAAAAAAAATGTGTTGATAATGTATCATGTGAAATAAAGAAAGGAGAGTAACATCACAATTCAACTTTTTTGTATATATATATATATATATATATATATATATATATGAATTAATTTGTCGTATTAGCTGTCAGTTATATCTTATAAAACTTCCCTGACTGCATTTTTATACTTTATATCTAAGCCAAGTGCGAAGAGCAACTTATCTACGATATTTGGCATAGAACCTAATGCATTATTAACCGCGAAAATTCCTCAGGCTTCCATTTTAAGCTTACATACCTCACTTACCTCGAACATTATTAGAGATAACACCACCACCACTACTACCACTACCACCACCACCACCACCACCACCACCACCACCAACATAATAAATATAATAAAAAAATAATAAATATAAAAGAAAAAAAAAAAAAAATAATAATAATAACAATAATAATAATAGCATCATTGATAAGAACAAGAAGCGGCTGCCATTATCACAATCACCCCACAACAATAATCAATACAGACCTCTGAACAGGAAAGGGACGATAGCATCATTTCTATATAATAATAATACCGCTGAAAAGATGAAGATGTCAAAATTATCTAATCAAACTAACTCTCAGGATCCACAAGCCGTTAATTCGCGTATATTCGTTGGAAATTTGAATACATTTCAATGCTCGAAAACGGATGTCGAACGTATGTTTCAAATTTATGGGCGTTTGGCAGGTTCGTCTATAAGTTTTATTATCATTATTATTATTATTATTATTATTATTATTGTTAATTTAATTAGCCAGAGAATAAATTTCAAGTTTTCTTCAAATCCATTTTTTTTAATATATTAAAAATATTTTAATTAAATTGAAAAAAGAAAAGAAGAAGAAGAAGAGAATTTATGAGAAAAAATTCTCATCTATTATTATTTACATGTTGCAGGCATTTCCATGCACAAAGGTTATGCATTCGTACAATTTACAAATCCGTTTGATGCTCGCAATGCTTGCCTAGGAGAGGATGGGAAAACCATTTTAAGTCAAACGCTGGGTAAGTAGTATTAAAATTTTTCAAAAAATATTTATCCTCTTGAATTTTCGGAAATATTTCTTAAAATTTGATTACAGTTACTCTCTCTCTCTCTCTCTCTCTCTCTCTCTCTCTCTTAGAGTGTAACTTAGCTATAATTTTTAATTTTCATTCTGGTGTATTGACCTTAACGGCGGATGCATAAAATCTATTTTCAAAAAGGAAAAACATTTTTCTACACATAACATGCATTACAATGGAGGGCAAAAAAGGTCTTTTAAACTGTATAGCAAAGAAAATATTACCAGTAATAGACATATACAGGCAAATAAGGCACATCGGGTACATCAGGCGCATATTATACAAAAGCCAAAGCAAAAGTATATTAGTTGCCATGACGAACATTGCAAATATATTCCGTTTTACAGTTTTTTTCGCTTTTTTTTTTTGCATTTGCATTTGCCTTAGCAGTGTGTGTTTGTGTGTGTGTGTGTGTGTGGGTGGGGGGAAGGGTATGGTAGCTAAGTTTCTTGCAACGTTAGGCGTTTACTTTAAATTATCTAGTTTATGTGTTGTCTGTCAGTTTGAAAATGATAGCAAGCTTGTACATTTCAGTACACTATACTATCCATGTTGTAGCCTCAAGATTATACTTTCTTATTTATCTTAAGTTGGGTGCTCAAAATTCCATATCAATGGATAGTTTTCGTTTTCTTTGTACATGTCCGTTTTTTTACAGTTATTTTAAACGCTTCTAACGTGTCCGGAAATGAATGAATTAAAGATTTTAGTTATAGCTCTCAACGAAGTTTTAATTTATTATTATTATGTAATTGTATGCTTTGTTTCGAACGGTATTCGTTTAAAACCAGAAAAGTGCAGTGAAATTTCCTAAAAATTACACAAAGACAAAGTCCCTCGATGTTGAAGATTTGCAAGTAGCGGAAGCAAACTTTTTTACTTCAAACAAGTAACAACGCTGTAGTGAGCCACGGTCCTCAGTGTATTAAATGCGCTATATATATATACAAACCCACACACAAACACACACACACACACATAC
>NW_024004081.1:0-4882 GCF_014805625.2 Glossina fuscipes | reverse complement strand
CACACACACACACACACACACACACACACACACACACACACACACACCCTGATATATATATATGCACACATACATTTATACATTGGTGTTGTTGTTGTTGTTGTTTGCTGTTTGTTTTCCAGTTTTCTCCGTTTATTTTTTGTAAGTTACTGAAGTCTAAGTGCTGAGTTAACATGGTTTAATTATAATTAACTGCACTTCAGTGAACTTAAGCAAGTGTTAGAAGAGTGAAAGAGAACTCGGGAAAAAAAAAAAATCAAAATTTAAAAACAAAGAAATTCTCTAAAAATGTATGTGTGGAGAGAAAGTTAAAACACAAAAACATACGCTTTCCTTTCTCGGTTTCAATTCATTCACTAATTTGTGTATTTGTGTTTGTGTTTCTGAAGCGAAAGATTTCACTGTTTGTGTATATATATATATATATATATATATATATATATGCTGTTTACAAAAATTACACCATTTTTCCAAATGAGCACTTTCTGGGGTATTCCGTTTTATACGTCTTTTATTTTTTTCTGTCCTAATGTTGGGGTTTATTTGTATTTATTATTGTCATTGTTGTATGTAAGTTTTGTTCCGTACTTGTCAACAACATTTATGTTGACATTTAGTTAATTAAAATAAATTTATTAAACATACTGACGGAGAATAAACGAGAAGCATGAAAAATTTACTTTAGTTCTTTTCCTTTTTTTTTATCATTATATATTTCGATTCCGATGAAATTCGTGATTTTAATTATCATCTTCTCTTTTATACAAAACCGTGTATTAATGTATGTTTTGCGAACAGTTATGCGAACGATAGCTCTAAAAGTGTTGGGATGCAATTATCGTTCACTATTTATATTTCAAACCTAACGCCTAACATGGGCAAGAGAGTAAAGTGATCTCGACTAAATTTATTTTTTTTTTCATATATATATTTGATCATTCAGGGTCAAAAACTGGTAAAGATAGAGGACGAGATGAAAAAGGAAATAATTGTTTATATGCTTTCGACTTGAAAATGAGAAATTTTTATTTATTCATTTTCTATTTTCACATTATTATGGTTTTCTTTAATTACAAGAAGCATAAGACATAAGCATCAAGCAGTAGAGTAGTAAGAGTGCGACTGAGAAAACTTATCGAGAATGTAAAGTTACTTTTCAAAAAACTCTCAACGAAGACATGATGCAATCGATGATAAGTCGAAGCCATATAGATGGCAAATCCAACTATTAGACACTCTACATCATTTCATCCTCGAATAAAATACTTAACCTTTTCTTTACTTAGGCTTACTTTTCATAAAAATCATTCATTATACCTAAAGACAGTAAATTTATATGTTATATCACTATCTTGGAACAACTTTCATCACAAAACATTAAAGATTAAACGTCATTGCCAATATAAAGGATCAGTTCTCATCAGAGCTCTTATATCGCTCTTAAAGGCCACAAAATGAACGGGCATGACCCACATTTAGTAAGATTAACTTTGTTTGCCCTAAAAACTTAGTATTCTTCATTTTTTTTGCATTAGGGAATAGGAAAAATTGGTTTTTATTACTGTATAGAAGTTTATCAATCTGTAAGCTAATTCATATAAGAGAGGATCGTAAAGACGCTCTTATTCAATTAAAATTTCCCCCGTTCAGTTGCTATAACAAAATATTATATTTTATCGACAAATATTAAATATAGGAAATTTTTTTAGGACGTTATGTAGGAAGTAATTGCAAAAGTAATCCTATATATTTTCAAATATATCAGTATATTGGTGTATGAAATTTCATCAAAATACCTTTAAAATTGTCGCACATATAGATTGAAAATAAGTATAAAAAGGCATATGGATGGATGAATTTAGCGACAGACGGACGGACGTAATGTAAAAATTAATTCAAAATGTTGCGAATCGACTCGTATAATAAAAGTTAGTCATATGCCTATGCCGTTCTCAGTGTTCCAAACATTCCCTTATTTACTGCAAGAGTTATACGGTATAAAGGCGGGAACTCATTCCTCATTTAAACTTTTATTTTTTCTTAAATTTTTGCAATTAATATTTTATTTTCTTTTTTTGCTCTATTTTTAGTTAAGACGATCCAAAAAGCCTATTGACTTAAACGCAACGCACTCCGTACCGTTCTTATTATACTTATAAGAGATTATCGAACACTGCAACTTTAATAATGGACCATAGATGTCCGCTGCAGCTGAAACAACATCGTCGGTATTTATGGCCTCAGCTCAACAAATGAATGTTTACTTTTAGGTTGCGCTTACTATACGAACAATAGCAGAAAACAAATAATAGATGAAGCTAACCGCAAACCAAACTTAAAATAAAATATTAAAAAAAGAAACAAACAGAAAAGAGAAAAATTTTTAACCCCTTTTTGTCGGTTGTCGTTGGAGGCTTTACCTACACCATCTCTATACATATGAGTATAGTTTGAACAATCGACCAGTGTTAGCAGCTAGACTCTTCCAGCATTTGCAAACTTTGAAACTGGAAAATAATCTGCAAATAAAAACGCAATACTTTTCTAAAAAAAAAAAAACAAAAAAATCAAAAAAAAAACAAAAAAAAAAAGGAGAAGGAAGGACGAAAAGTCACATTTTAGTATATGAGTCTCTGTATTGGTGTATACGGGGGAAAGACATTTAAGGATGAAAAAGCTTTTATTGAAATAATCTGACTGCGAGTGTAAATAGAGCCTGCAACAAAGGAAAACAATAACTGCAACAACTCAACTCAAACTAAAAACCATATGTTAACATCTATACCACCATCAGTAATGAGAAAAAAAATGTGTTGATAATGTATCATGTGAAATAAAGAAAGGAGAGTAACATCACAATTCAACTTTTTTGTATATATATATATATATATATATATATATATATATGAATTAATTTGTCGTATTAGCTGTCAGTTATATCTTATAAAACTTCCCTGACTGCATTTTTATACTTTATATCTAAGCCAAGTGCGAAGAGCAACTTATCTACGATATTTGGCATAGAACCTAATGCATTATTAACCGCGAAAATTCCTCAGGCTTCCATTTTAAGCTTACATACCTCACTTACCTCGAACATTATTAGAGATAACACCACCACCACTACTACCACTACCACCACCACCACCACCACCACCACCACCACCAACATAATAAATATAATAAAAAAATAATAAATATAAAAGAAAAAAAAAAAAAAATAATAATAATAACAATAATAATAATAGCATCATTGATAAGAACAAGAAGCGGCTGCCATTATCACAATCACCCCACAACAATAATCAATACAGACCTCTGAACAGGAAAGGGACGATAGCATCATTTCTATATAATAATAATACCGCTGAAAAGATGAAGATGTCAAAATTATCTAATCAAACTAACTCTCAGGATCCACAAGCCGTTAATTCGCGTATATTCGTTGGAAATTTGAATACATTTCAATGCTCGAAAACGGATGTCGAACGTATGTTTCAAATTTATGGGCGTTTGGCAGGTTCGTCTATAAGTTTTATTATCATTATTATTATTATTATTATTATTATTATTGTTAATTTAATTAGCCAGAGAATAAATTTCAAGTTTTCTTCAAATCCATTTTTTTTAATATATTAAAAATATTTTAATTAAATTGAAAAAAGAAAAGAAGAAGAAGAAGAGAATTTATGAGAAAAAATTCTCATCTATTATTATTTACATGTTGCAGGCATTTCCATGCACAAAGGTTATGCATTCGTACAATTTACAAATCCGTTTGATGCTCGCAATGCTTGCCTAGGAGAGGATGGGAAAACCATTTTAAGTCAAACGCTGGGTAAGTAGTATTAAAATTTTTCAAAAAATATTTATCCTCTTGAATTTTCGGAAATATTTCTTAAAATTTGATTACAGTTACTCTCTCTCTCTCTCTCTCTCTCTCTCTCTCTCTCTTAGAGTGTAACTTAGCTATAATTTTTAATTTTCATTCTGGTGTATTGACCTTAACGGCGGATGCATAAAATCTATTTTCAAAAAGGAAAAACATTTTTCTACACATAACATGCATTACAATGGAGGGCAAAAAAGGTCTTTTAAACTGTATAGCAAAGAAAATATTACCAGTAATAGACATATACAGGCAAATAAGGCACATCGGGTACATCAGGCGCATATTATACAAAAGCCAAAGCAAAAGTATATTAGTTGCCATGACGAACATTGCAAATATATTCCGTTTTACAGTTTTTTTCGCTTTTTTTTTTTGCATTTGCATTTGCCTTAGCAGTGTGTGTTTGTGTGTGTGTGTGTGTGTGGGTGGGGGGAAGGGTATGGTAGCTAAGTTTCTTGCAACGTTAGGCGTTTACTTTAAATTATCTAGTTTATGTGTTGTCTGTCAGTTTGAAAATGATAGCAAGCTTGTACATTTCAGTACACTATACTATCCATGTTGTAGCCTCAAGATTATACTTTCTTATTTATCTTAAGTTGGGTGCTCAAAATTCCATATCAATGGATAGTTTTCGTTTTCTTTGTACATGTCCGTTTTTTTACAGTTATTTTAAACGCTTCTAACGTGTCCGGAAATGAATGAATTAAAGATTTTAGTTATAGCTCTCAACGAAGTTTTAATTTATTATTATTATGTAATTGTATGCTTTGTTTCGAACGGTATTCGTTTAAAACCAGAAAAGTGCAGTGAAATTTCCTAAAAATTACACAAAGACAAAGTCCCTCGATGTTGAAGATTTGCAAGTAGCGGAAGCAAACTTTTTTACTTCAAACAAGTAACAACGCTGTAGTGAGCCACGGTCCTCAGTGTATTAAATGCGCTATATATATATATACAAACCCACACACAAACACACACACACACACATAC